>NC_138078.1:26771943-26986943 GCF_964212035.1 Myotis nattereri | reverse complement strand
CTCCAATCACAGGATCGGCCCCTTGCCCAGGCCTGACGCCTCTGACAGAGGCGTCAGGCCTGGGCAGGGGACCCTCATTTCCCCCCATCACTGGTTCTGCCCCCAGCCAAGGCCCGATGCCTTTGGCCCAGGCTTCAGGCCTGGGCAGGGGACCCCCAGAACCCTCGGATTGCTGGCTCTGCCCCTTGCCCAGGCCTGATGCCTCGGCCAGGGGCGTAGACCCCCATCACACTCCGATCGCCTGATCGGCCCCTTGACCAGGCCTGAGGCCTATGCCAGAGGTGTCAGGCTTGGACAGGGGACCCCCATCTCCCCCCAATCACTGGCTCTGGCCCCCGTCCAGGCCTGAGGCCTCTGGCTCAGGAATCATGCCTGGGCAGGGGACCCCCATCTCCCTCTGATCGCTTGCTCCACCCCCCGCCCAAGCCAGACGCCTCTGACCCAGGCTTCAGGCCTGGGCAAGGGGACCATCATATCCCCCCAATCCCCGGCTCCAACCCCACCCAGGCCTGATGCCTCGGCCAGAGGAGTTGACCCTCATCAGCCTCTGATGACCAATCACCGGATCGGCCCCTTGACCAGGCCTGAGGCCTCCGGCAGAGGTGTCAGGCCTGGGCAAGGGACCCCCAGCTCCCCACGGTTGCAGGCTCCACCCCTGCCCAGGCCTGACGCCTCTGGCCTAGGCGTCCGGCCCGGGCAGCAGGGACCCGCAGTGGCAGCGGTGGGCACCGCGATTGCGCGGGCTCTGCCCCTGCCCCTGCAGGACGCCTCTGGCTGAGGCCTCCGGCCCGGGCAGCGGGGACCCGCAGCTACAGCGGCCCTGCGATCGTGGGCTCCGCTTTAGACCCAGGCAAGGGACCCCTAGCTCCCTGGACTGCCAGTTTCGACCATGCCCAGCTCACATCGCTGGCTCCACCCCTACTTCCTGTTATCACTGGCCAGGGCGGCAAAGGTGCCTGATTCTCTGATCATGGCTGGGTGGCAGGGCAAAGGCAGCCCCAGGACCGCCTTTGCTCTGCCCCCCAGCTCTTAGCTCCCCCCTGGGTTTCCGATTACTGTCAGTGGCAGGGGGCTTCTTCCTGCTTTCCCTTTCGCCTCCCTGCATTGTGCCTACATATGCAAATTAACCGCCATCTTGTTGGCAGTTAACTGCCAATCTTAGTTGGCAGTTAACTGCCAATCTTAGTTGGCAGTTAATTTGCATATAGCCCTGATTAGCCAATGAAAAGGGTAGCGTCATACGCCAATTACCATTTTTCTGTTTTATTAGTGTAGATTACAAAATCTAGTACCCACCTGAAACCTATGTAATTATTACAATATCATTGACTATCTTCTGAATGCTGTACTTTACATCCCCATCACTGTTTTGTAACTGCCAGTTTGTATACTTCTTAATCACTTCATCTTTTTCACTCAGCCTCCCAAAACCCCACACATCTGGTGACCATTAGTTTGTCCTCCATATCCATGAATTTGGTTTTTTTTGGTTTCTTTTTTTTTAAAATATATTTCATTGATTATTTACACAGTGAAAGGGAGAGAGATGGAGAGTTAGAAACATCGATCAGCTGCCTCCTGAACATCTCCTACTGGGGATGTGCCCGCAACCCAGGTACATGCCCTTGACCGGAATAGAACCTGGGACCCTTCAGTCTGCAGGCCGATGCTCTATCCACTGAGCCAAACCGGTTTCGGCTATGAATTTGTTTTGTTGTTGTTGTTGTTGATTATTTTGTTTTTTAGATCCCATATATAAGTGAAATCATCTTGTATTTGTCTTTCTTCATCTGATTTCACTTAGTATAATATCATCTAGGTCCATCCATGCTGGTCAATTTATGAGATTTCATTCTTTTTTGTGGCCAAGTAATATTCCCCTATGTGTATGTACCCCTTCTTCTTCATCCAATCACATATTGATGGACACTCAGGTTGCTTCCATATCTTGGCTATTGTAAATAATGTTGCAATAAACATAAGGGTGCATATGTTTTTATGAATTAATGTTTTGGATTTTTTTGAATAAATACCCAGAAGTGGGGTTGATGTGTCATATGGAATTTCTAGTTTTCAATGTTTTGAGAAACCTCCATACTGTCTTCCATGGCATGCTCCAATTTGCAATCCCATCAACAATGCATGAGAGTTCCATTTTATCCATATCCTCTGCAACACTTGCTGTTAGTTGATTTATTAGTAGCCATTCTGTGAGGTGCTAGCTCATTATGGTTTTAATTTGCATTTCTCTAACAACTTGAGGCCCAATGCATGAAATTCATGCAAGAGTAGGCCTTCCTTCCCCCAGCTTCTGGCACCAGCTTCCCTCTGGCACCTGGGACCTGGGCTTCCCTCGCAGCCCTGGCTTTGTCCAGAATGTTGTCCTGAAGGATGTCTGGTCTAATTAGCATATAATGCTTTTATTACTATAGAAGATTAGTGACATTGAACATCTTATCATATGTATATTGACCATATGCATGTCCTCTTCTGCCCATTTTTCATTGGGTTATTTGTTTTCTTAGTGCTAAGTTGTATGAGTTCTTTATGTATTTTGGATATTAACCCATTATGGGATGTATCATAGACAAATATTTTCTTCCATTCAGTAAGGTGTCTTTTCATTTTGTTCCTGGTTTTCTTTGTTGTGCAAAAAAGATTTTAGTTGGATGTAGTCCCATTTGTTTATTTTTTCTTTTGTTCCCCTTACCTGAGAATTCATATCCAAATATTTATATACCAGAGGCCCATTGCAATAGAAGATTCATGCAATAGGACTTCCTTCCCCTGGCTGCCGGCACCGGTTTTCCTCCGGCACCCGGGACCCAGGCTAGGCTTCTCTGCTGGGGCCGCAGCAGCAATGTTTGGTTTTTCCACTCGGGCCACAGCAGCGATGCTTGGCTTCTCCACTCCAGCTGCAGTGAACCTTGGCTTCTCTAGAGGCTGAGGGGAAGCCAAGCCTTTAAGTCTCTAGTCGTCTTTAGTCCTCAGTCATCTTCAGTCGTTGCTCCATGCCTGAATATGCAAATTAACTGCCATCTTTGTTGGGTTAATTTGCATACCCATCCTGATTGGTTGGTCGCATAGCAGAGTTACACTAATTTGCACGTTTCACTTTTATTAGTACAGATATAAAAACCAAGTGACCGAAACGACCAGTCGCTATTACATGCACTGTGGCTGGCCAACTGGCCTGATCAGAGGCGATGCGGACCAGTCAACCGCTCACCTTCCCTCCCCTGAGCTGGCCCAGCCCCAATTAGCCGATTGGGGCAGGCTGGCTGGACCCCACCCATGCATGAATTCATGCACCAGGACTCTAGTATATATATCATTAAGAACAATGACAAAAAGCTTACTGCCTATCTTTCTTCTAGGAGTTTTATGGTTTTGCATCTTATATTTAACTCTTTAATCAGTTTTGAGTTTATTCTGATATATAGTGTAAGAAAATGGTCTAGTACAGGGGTAGGCAAACTTTTTGACTCAAGGGCCACAATGGGGATCTTAAACTGGACCGGAGGGCCAGAACAAAAGCATGGATGGAGTGTTTGTGTGAACTAATATAAATTCAAAGTAAACATCATTAAATAAATTGGTATGGTCTTTTTTTTTTTAGTTTCATTCATTTCAAAGGACCGGATCCAGCCCGCGGGCCATAGTTTGCCCACGGCTGGTCTAGTACCATTTTTTGCATGCATTTGTCCAGTTTTCCCAGCATGATTTATTGACTAGACTGTGCTTATCCCATTGAATGTTCTTCCCTCCTTTGCCATAGATAGATTGCCTGTATAGGTGTGCTTGTTTCTGGTTTATTCTGTTCCATCGATCTATACATCTTATGCTAGTACCATGTTGTTATGATTACTGTGGGCTTGTAGAATAGTTTTATCCATGGTAGCATGATACCTCCAATTTGTTCTCCTTTCTCAAGATTGCTGTGGCTACATGGGATCTTTATGTTTCCATATAAATTTTTGGATAATTTGTTCCAGTTCTATGGTAAATGCCATTGGTATTTTGATATTGATTGTGTTGAATCTATATATTCTTTTTGGTACTATGGACATTTTTTACATTAATTGTTCCTATCTATAAGATACAGTTTATGCTTTCATTTATTTGCTTCCTCTTCAATTCCATTCTTCAGTGTCTTATTATTTTCAGAGTTCAGACATTTTACCTCTTTGGTTAAACTTACTGGTAGGTATTTTTGATGCAATTGTAAATGGGATGTTTTCTTAATTTCTTTTCTGATGTTTCACTATTGGTACATAACCATGCTATGGATTTCTGAACACTAATTTTTTATCCTGTAACTTTACTAAATTCATTTACCAGTTCTAATAGCATTTTGATGGAATCTCTAGGATGTCAGCGTTGAGACCATGGGAACTGTCCCCCTTGGGGGCAGACAGGGCGGGAGGAATGGGTGTCTGGGCTGTGCTGAGAGATGGAGAGGAGACAGAGTAAAGGGCGGGAAGGCCAGTTCCCAGGCGGGAAGATGGGAGGCGGAGGGTCGGTGAGGCTGTGGAGGCCGGGCTCTGCCCGCAGAGAGGGGGGCCTTGATGGTGAACAGGAGGAAGTGGAGGTCGCTGGCGTCACCAGGCCGAGGACGGGGTCAGGCTGTGGGAACTGTGGGAGCGGACGCTGACGTCATTCCGATGAAGCGTTGGGATTCATGCTGAGGCAACAAGGATTCCCCAAAAGGGCTGGGCGGCGGTTAAGGACACAACCACATCGGGACCACATTCACCCAAGCTGCTCCGAGAAACCAAGTGCGGTTGACGTCCTGACAGCGGTCGCACTGGTCCTCACGGGTCACACTTTAAAACGCCATGAAGGCCAGGGCCCAGCATGAGACGGGCATGGAATCCGGAGAAGGTCGGCGCTGCCCGCCTCCTCGGCCCCCCTCAGCCCCCCTGTGAGGCCCCCGCCCCTCCCCCAGGCCCCTGAGTAACGGTCACTGCTTCCGGTCCCCGCAGAGCCAACCGCCACCGCCAGCGGCCCGCAGCCTCCTGCGTGTCTTGTCCTTTCCGCCGCCTGTCTCCGGTGCCCTGCCCTCACCCGGCACCCTCCGAGACCCCAGCCGCCTGTCTCCGGTGCCCTGCCCTCACCCGGGACCCTCCGAGACCCCAGCCGCCTGTCTCCGGTGCCCTGCCCGCACCCGGGACCTTCTGAGACCCCAGCCGCCTGCACCTGTGACCGGCCGGCCTCCTCCACTCCGCCTGGGCCTCTGACCGCTCCTGCGCCTGCAGACATGGCCACTCCTCCGCCCTCCTCTGAGCGCCAGCGCTACCATCCAGACTGCGAGGCCGCCATCAACCAGCAGATCGGCCTGGAGCTCTACGCGGCCTCCGTGTACACCTCCATCGCCGGCTACTTCCAGAGGCCCGACCGGGCCTGGCAGCAGGGCTCCCAGTACTTCCGGAAGCGGGCCCTCAAGAAGAGGGAGCAGGCGGAGCGGCTGGTGTGGCTGCAGAGCCAGCGCGGGGGCCGGGTCCTGCTGGAGGACGTCCCCCGGCCGCAGCAGCACCAGTGGGACAGCAGCCTGATGGCCCTGGAGCAGGCCCTGCTCCTGGCGAAGAGTGGACCAGGGCCTGCGGCACCTGCACCGCCGGGCCACCCACCGGGAGGACGCCCACCTGTGCGAGTTCCTGGAGAGCCACTGCCTGCACCCACAGGCGGCCTTCCTCCAGGAGCGGGGCGGCCACATCAGCCAGCTGCGCCAGATGCAGGCCCCCGAGTCCGGCCTGGAGGAGGACCTGCTCCACAAGCTCACCCTGGGCGACGGAGAGGAGCACTGACCGGGACTGTCTTCCCGAGAGCCGAGGGGGCCTCCCTGCCCCGTGCCCGGATGCCCATGGCCACATTGCCCGTGCCAAACGGGCACCTCAGTTCCATGTTCAAGGTCCGCTGTCTCTTCAAATAAAGTCATTGGTTCTTAAATAAATAAAGGTCTTTCTCTGATTCCTCTGAGCAAATACGTTTACTTTTAAAACCGGTATCCAGGAGTCTCCACCCAGGCCTCAATTAGGTGCAGCTCGGGACCCTAGATGGAGAGAGGAGGGATTCCATAGGACCCTTAGGGAGGGAGGAGGGATTCCATAGGACCCTGATGGAGGGAAGAGGGATTCCATAGGATCCTGATGGAGGGAGGGAGAAGGGATTCCATAGGATCCTGATGGAGGAGGGAGAAGGGATTCCATAGGATTCTGGATGGAGGGAGGAGGGATTCCATAGGACCCTGGATGGAGGGAGGAGGGATTCCATAGGACCCTGATGGAGGGAAGAGGGATTCCATAGGACCCTGATGGAGGAGAGAGGAGCGATTCCATAGGACCCTGATGGAGCGGGGAGAGAGGTGGGATTCCATAGGACCCTGGATGGAAGAAGAGAGGAGGGATTCCATAGGACCCTGAAGGAGGGAGGAGAAAGGAGGGATTCCATAGGACCCTGGATAGAGGTAGGAGGGACTCCTTGGGATACTGATGGAGAGAGGGGGGATTCCATAGGACCCCGATGGAGGGAGGAGGGATCACATAGGATCCTGATTGAGGGAAGAGGAGTTATTCTATAGGATCCTGATGGAGGGAGGAGGGATTCCATGGGACCCTGATGGAGGAGGGGTGAGGGAATCCATAGGATCCTGATAGAGGGAGGAGGGATTCCATAGGATCCTGATGGAGGGAGAAGGGATTCCATAGGACGCTGGAAGGAGGGAAGACAGATTCCATAGGACCCTGACGGAAGGAGGAAGAGGGATTCCATAGGACCCTGATGGAGGGAAGAGGGATTCCATAGGACCCTGATGGCAGTTAGAAGTGGGATTCCATAGGACCCTGATGGAGGGAGGAGGGATCCCATTGGATCCTGATGGAGGGAAGAGGAGGTATTCTATAGGACCCTGATGAAGGGAAGAGGGATTCCATAGGATCCTGATGGAGGGAGGAGGGATTCCATAGGACCCTGGATGGATGGAAGACAGATTCCATAGTACCTTGATGGAGGAGGGAGGGGGATTCCATTGGATCCTTATGAAGTGAGGAGGGATTCCTTAGGACCCTGATGGATTGAGTAAGGATTCCATAGGACCCTGATGGAGGAGGAGGTGTTCCATGAGACACTGGAATGAGGAGGAGGTATTCCATGGCACATGGGAAAACAAAATTAACCTACTCCTTATAAACAATGTATATGTGGGTGTAGTCAGGTGGATGGTCTTCGGCCCTTTGAATGTGGATGAATGTTCATGCTAAATGTATAAAACATATCCTTAAAATCACAGGTGTGCTTGACTCTGGAAAAAAGGGTGAATAGAATAGAATTGGGCAGGGATTAAAAGAAAGGATTCTTGTATTTAACCTACAGTTTTGGTTTACTAAAATATGCAAATATTAACATTTTTTAACATCTGGATAGCAAGATGGCGACCCTTTACTCTAAGGTCAGAGTAAATGAAATTGCAACACTGTGGATGGTACTTGGTCAATTGTGAGAGCAAATAGCTGCTGTGTGAATAGCAGATCTGTTTTAACTTGCTCAGCTCAAACCCTCCCCCACCCTTACTTACACAGAACAGTAAAGGTCTTTGGCATCTGAGCCTTTTAATCTCCCCAAACTACACTCCAAGACAGTGAATGTATGTAAGACAATTACAGACCTGCAGAGAAGGGAAACAATAGGACACATTTTCCTAGAAGGAAAAAACACTAGTGTTCCAATGTGAGAAATATTGTGCTTGCTTTGGCATCAGAAAGTGTTTCTATCCTACCAGTAAGCTCCATGCCATGTATCCCCAAAGGAGAAAGAAACTGAATAACTGACACACTCCACTCTCCCATTTTGAGCAAAACCCTAGTAGTGAAATGGACATCACAATTCTAGATCTGATCCATGCTACTTACCGAGGTGAATCAAGTAAGTCCTTTATTCATACATATAAATGAAAACGGTTTTCCAGATGTATGAGGAGGGTAAAATAGAAGATCAAAATAAAAACACAAAACTATGTCATTTTGGGGGGAAACTCAGATAAAATATTGAAATAAAAGATAATTTTACCAAAAATTCCTATTCTCAGAATTTTAAGGGAAGAAAATAGATTTACAAAATTAAAATAAAAAGTCTATTATAGAAGGAAACAATTAGAGGACAGATGAAGTACTTGCAAGATAGTAATATTTGCAACAGCATGGATTGACCTGGAGAATATTATGTTAAATGAAATAAGCCAGTCAGAGAAAGGTCAAATATCACATGATCTCACTCATATGTGGAATCTAATGAACAAAATGAATCCATGAACAAAATAGGTCCAGAAACAATGTCATTTTGATTTTTTTTTAATAAATGAAAACTGAAAGGGGAAGTTAGTGAAATAATCTGATGTTGAAAAATATTGCTACATTACAAGGTATCAGAATTATCTTAAATGTGCTTATTATAAGTGATCAAAGTTATGGTAACAACTACCTGTGAGACTCAATCTTCACATGCTGTCTATTTAAGAAGCAAAAAATGGGACAATTTAGAAAGGTAAGTACTCTACATCAGTAATCATTCTTCTGAAATATTTGCTTTGGGAGATGGTAAACAACTACAGCAGGCTCATTTTCAATAGCCATATTTCCTAATGTTAACTGCCATAGCCAGAGTCGGATGAATACTTGGAAGATGCTGACGTTCATACAGTAATGTAACCTCTTGTATTTAAGAGTGAAGGGAGCTCTAGAAATATTATTTGGAACTCCTGATGCTCATTCATTATATTTCATGGGCTAATCATATATATATATATATATATATATATATATATATATATATATATTCATTTTAGAGAGATAGGGAGAGGGAAAGAGGGATAGAAACATCAGTGATGAGAGAGAATCATGGATCAGCTGCCTCTTGTAGGCCCCTACTGGGGATTGAGCCTTCTTGCCCGCACCACCTGGGAATGTGACCTTCTCCAAAATGTTACCTGGGACACTTCAGTCCCCAGGCTGAGGCTCTTGGCAAAACATTTGAGCTCTGCGTGTCAGCATTTTGAAAAAACCTAACTTAACTCTGGTGACATGTCACATATAGAAATTTTTTGACAGTTGCAACCACAGTAAAAAAAAGATTTATATTTTGGTATTTATTTTATGTATTTAAATGCCATTTAACAAAGAAAAATCAGCCAAAGAAATGAGTTCGTGTGTCACTTCTGACATGCTTGTCATAGGGTCTCCATCACTGCTATCAAATGATCCAAAACAGCCAGGATTCACTTGATAATTTCAATAACGGGTACATGTAATTTCTGTTGCACATCTATCTTTCCTCTGGAAAAAGAATATCTCATATGACAAATGGGGAAAATAGTGAACTTTTAAATGCGTTTGAATATACTGGGAATTACCTTTTGGCTAGTTGTCATTTTTCCTATGAAAATGTCACTTCGTTCTTATCCTTAAATGGAGGAATTCTCCCTGTGCTTCATACTGCAGGAGACAATAATATTAATATTAATAATGATATTAATAATAATACTAATTTACAAGCAATAATTTCTAGAATAGAAACCAGATGCATGTTGCTGCCATGGTTGACGAATTCCATCTAATCTATAATTTGTGTATTAGTGTATTATTGGCTATGACCAAGAAAAAGCCATGCCGCATTGAAATTGTAAAACACCTAATGCTACATGCTAAGGACTTTACTATTTATTTTTTGGAATTTGAAGTAGATGATTATCCTGAGTATTAGGGGAAAAAAGAAAAATAGATTGGTATGGATTTTAAAAGAGGCATTTGTTTCAATAATGCGGGTGTGATCTACCATTTCTAATCATGGAGAACAGAAAGAATTGACGGTACCAGGAGATGGACAGCCCGACTTCACAAAGGGCTGTCCATCTCCTGAAGATGTGAACACTCATGGCCCTCGGGCGGGCTTTCTCCCCATGATAGTTCGGAAGCCGTGGTAGACCTTTGCAAAGGCAGACTCACAAATTGATGGAGACGAAACAAAAAAAGTTGATCATATTTTCTCTTCTGGCCAAAGTAGAGTAACAGGTATCAGATTTATGCCCTGGAGCACGTGAAAAAATAATGAAAGAAAATAAGATAAAATTATGAAAGACACTGGACATCAGGAAGCAGGGACAGATGCCTCACAGATAGGAAATAAATGAGGTGACTCCTATGATGGCTCCACATTCCTTCTGTTTCTAGGCCACAGCTCAGAGAGGTCACGCTATGTAAAGGAGATGGAGCTAAGACACCACAGAGAACAAGGTGGGTAGAGATCTCAAGGCAGACAACCAGAGAGCAAAATGAGAGAAAGAGACGGAACTCTAGAATCTTGCACCCCACAAGAATGATTCAGGGGATTACTGATCAGCTCGTGTGTGAATATTAGAAGCCAGGAAAGAAACCACTGGAAAGGATTCTTGATAACTGATACTCACACAGGGCCTGCAATAGTGACCTTTACTGTCAGCCAGACTAGAAGATCTCTAGATGCACAGGCATTGAATAATTTACATGGAAGGGTCTTGCTTCAGTAGTGAGGAACAGTTAATTAACCATACCACATGGTCTAACAGTATTTAGCCATGTACTATCACAGGGAACTGCTCTGGTTATTTAAATCAAATCTTAAAAAGGATCCCAAAGAATCAAGCTCTTTCCAAGAAACACAACAGTATCTAAAAAGGGCAAATATTATTTGTAAAAAGAAAATGGATGGTGAACAACACATGGGTTTTAAGTAAAGACAGGATCCGTAGTAGGGCACTGACCTATCCTTTGTCCTCAGGCTTTACTATGGCACTGTTTTCCTGATTATGTTGAAATGTTGCCTTAAAAGATAATTGATCTTGATTTCTGAGGGGGATTTGGGGTGCCATCTTAAGTTGTATACCCAATGCCTCACTCACTTCACCCATATTTGGGCAGATATCAAAACCTGACGGCTGTGAGTACATAGAAAAAACATGGTTCTCAGAAGCTCCCGCCTTTCAATTGTTACCTATAATTTATCCAGGAGAAATGAAAGTACTTGTATGAAGATGTGAACACGTGAAATATTCGTGACCCCTTGATTTCCAAACAGCTTCAAACTGGAATCAGTCCAAAAGTCCATCAAAAGATGAATGGGGAGCTGACCTGTGGAGGAGTGCCCATACACGGGAACAGTTCTGTACCACAAGCAAGAATGCAACCTTGCCGGCCATCCCCGGACAATGCAGGCTGTGCAGGGGCACGTGCTGACCCACCTCGGGAAAGAATAAGCATGAGTCAGCACCAGGCAATGGTCTCCTAGCAACGGGGCCGCTGGGACAACAAACCCCTGAAGCCACTGGGCGCCCTGGGCCAAGGGCGCCATGGCGTGCCAGAAGTGGCCCTTACCTGAGCCCCACAAGGGGTGGCTGTTAAAGTCGGACCTGAGGAAGAAGGCGCTCATAGAGTCAGGGCTGATCAAGCCGTGGCAGTCAGGGCCGAAGCTGGACAAGAAGCCGGAGCCCAGCAAGAAGTGGCTGCTAGGGCCAGGACCGCTGGAGCCCGTGCCCCTGGGCATGAAATGTAAGCCCTGGTTCAAGGACAGGGACAGGTTGCCTTCCCGCTATCTCTCCAGGCAGAACAACAAGCTTGGGAAGTGCCCCACCTCCATGGACAGCCGGCGGTGGGTATTTGTGAAGGAGGGACTGGACGACTTCAGAACGGGCTGTCCATCTGCTGAAGATGTGATCACTCGTGGCCCTCGGGAAGGCTTTCTCCCCATGATTGCTCATAGAATTCCCCGCCCTCCGCCCAAAAAGATTCACAGGCAGCCGCCCACGGGAGCGGACCTGTGTTCCAAGCTCTCGCCAGCCCAGCGAGCACGGAAGGCCTTTGTAGAGAACATTGAAGCCAGCCTGACCCAGCATTCCTTGGTTAACTGCCCGAATCTGGAGGAAGCTCTCCCTCCAGACCTCCTGCTCAAGGTCCTGGAAGTGCTAGATCCTGACAGGAAGATGGAGGACACGTGGGCGTATTGTGAGGGCACCAAGGAAAGAAAGAAGACCCCCACACACCTGTGTGAAGAACATCCTGAGGAGGTCAACCTGGAGCCTCCCCAGGCAGTGAACCTGGAGCCTCCTCAGGCAGTGAACTTAGAACCTCCCGAGGCATTGAACCTGGTGCCTCCCCAGCCACTGAACCTGGAGCCTCCCCAGGCAGTGTACCTTGAACCTCCCGAGGAAGTCCACCTGCAATCTTTCAGGAAGCTCAACCTGGGACTTCCGGAGGAGGACAACCTGGAACCTGAAGACCAAGCCTACGTGGAAACGGCCAAGGAGAGTCTCCAGTCATATTTATTCAGTTTGTTTCCTGAGGAAGAGACAAATGCAGCATGCACAACGGATATCCCCAAAGATCCTGGGCTCCAAAAATCAAGAAGAAGAATTCGTGAATTCTGCAGATGGATCGATGATAATTTTGGAGACATAGGCATTGACGAAGAGGACCTCATGAAACAGTTTCAAGTTGAGTTAGAGGTCCCACTCACCCATAATGCAGTCAAAATAAAGAAAATAAGCCAGCTTCCTTTGAATATAAGGCCCTGCAAACAGCTAGATGACATACAGCAGAGAAAATTCTCCCTGCAGGAAGGTAACTGTGAAAGGAAACTCCGCAAACAACAAGACCCTTATAAACCCAAACGGGAGAAGATAAGGTATGGAGCATGGTACCTGGACCCCAAATCCTGGAAAAAGCTGGTCAATGACCAGCCCTTTCCCGACCCTAAAGCCATCCCTGACAAGGAACATTTGACCGATGGAAGGCATCTTGAACCAGACATTATTGATGAACTTTATGGACCAATTGCTTTCAAAGATTTCATTGTAAGCAAAGGCTACAGGATGCCAGGTGTGATTGAGAAGATGTTTATGAGGAAGAGATGGAACTATGAGTCTGTGAAGACTCCTATACACCGAGTAATGAAACTCCTCTCCAAACCCAAAGAGGAGGATTCAGGGGACAAAGAGGATTAGACAATTTTATATTTACTACTCACTTGTCTAGTGTGTCTCTCTCATTTTAACCCCAGTCAGAATTCACCATGAGTGCCTCACTGTGTATGGACAATTTGATTCCACAATATCTGTAAATTTAACACCTATTGGTAATAAAACTTTCTGTATGAGCTTCTGCTTGGGTTCATCAATGTGTTATGTATTTTACCAACTATGAAGTCAATACTTACATATACTCCTCTTGGTTTTTATTGCATTAGGAGTATTATATTTTCATTTCAATTATTCATTAAAAATAACCATAAATAAAAGAATTACTTAAAAAGGATCTTCTTGCCCAGCCGATGGGGTTCCGTGTTTGAACATTGACCTAAGAAGCAGGAGGTCATGGTTTGATTGCAGGTCAGGGCATATGCCTGGGGTGCAGGCTCAATCCTCAGTCGGGGTGCAACCAGGCTGTAGCTGATTAATGATTCTCTCTCAACTTTGATCTTTCGCTCTGTAAAAATTCTATATAATTAAATCCAGTGATGGAAATGTTAGAACAACCAGAACAACGAGAGACCAGAACAACTGCCGCCACTTGCCCCAGCTGGTCCCGCCCCCAGAGGGGATCCCACCCTGGTCAGCCTGCAAACCACCCTCAGCCCCTCGCCCCAGCCAGCCCCACCCCCTGGTGGAGACCTCCTACCCCAATCGGGGCCCCCATCAGGGCAGGTTGGCCAGCCCAGCTGTGCACTGGGCCTCTTTCCTTTATAATAAAAGGGTATTATGCATATTGACCCTAATGGTGGAAGAACCAGAATGACTGCTCCACCAGTCACTATGAGGCGCACTGACCACCTCTCAGTTCCTTTCCCCAGTCGGCAAGCTCCAAATTCCCAATGGTGAAAGGGGAACCGGGGTTGGGTGGTGGGGGATGCGGGTGGCACCAGGCCTAGGCCCCCACCCCACCAGTCACCCCACACACAGAGGGCAACCATGGCAGTTGTGGGGCAGGCGAGCAGACAGAATGGCTGACCTCTCAGTTCTTCCCCTTGGCCGGCAGGCTCCAATCACCCAGTGGCGAATGGGTTACTGGTGGTGGGTGGCGGCGGGGTATGTGGCTGGCTGCAGGCAGCTGAGGGAGATGGCCCTGATCGCAGGCCAGGCCTAGGGACTGTACCTGTGCATGAATTTCTTGCACCAGGCCTCTAGTATATTTATAAAAAATTATGCCAGCTACTGCATGGGATGAATCTCAAAATAATTGTGCATAATGAAAGAACTGTATCGCTCTAATAATATTCAAGTTATAATGCATTATGACAATTATTTTGTTAAGCACAACTTGTAACCCATAGTCAAAGTAACTTTATATATTGTTTGTGAATTATCTATGGCTACCTTTGCACTACAACATGAGAATTTAGGAATTGTCACAGAGATCATATAGCCTGCAAGCCTAAAATATTTCCTATCTGAATTTTTACAGTAAAATTTACTGTCACCCTAATCTAGAAGAAAAATATATTCAAACATATATTAAATCAATGATGCCACACTTTAGCTGAACAGAAGATAATACATACTCATCTATGGAATAGAATCAAGTGAAATATTTTTATAAAAATAAATATTTAGTTAGACCTGTTTGAACACTTTTCAAATCTGCCTATTAATTTCAATATTCTTAGGGTCAAAAATCCCTGAGGCAAATCATCATATAGGCCAGTGGTTCTCAACCTGTGGGTCGCGACCCCTTTGGGTGTCAAACAACCCTTTCAAAGGGGTCGCCTAAGACCATTGGAAAGCACATGTATTATTACATATTTTTTGTGTGATTAATCACTATGCTTTAATTATGTTCAATTTGTAACAATGAAAATACATCCTGCATATCAGATATTTACATTACGATTCATAACAGTAGCAAAATTACAGTTATGAAGTAGCAGCGAAAATAATTTTATGATTGGGGGTCACCACAACATGAGGAACTGTATTAAAGGGTTGCAGCATTAGGAAGGTTGAGAACCACTGGTATAGCCCCTGTTTCTTGTGATGTCTCTCCATGTGATGATTTGTCATACAGAGATTCCCCATGACTCCAAAAATGTGGGTGTTAAATGTTAGGTACGGCAGCCTGAACATGATAAAGACAGACTAACTTTCTTCCCAACTGAAATGGCTAATTAATTCAATGGGATGTACACAAAGGTGGGTTGGCCAGGAAATGTGTTTTGTATATCCATAATATTTTTCAATCTTTTTAATTGAATGCTTTACTGTGGGGGCTGCACTTGCCGCTTTATCACCATCCTCATCCCATATTAGTAAGTCTTTGATCCATTTTACACAGTTAAATGACCTCCCTGGCCCACATGGGTATTTGAGTTTATAACCTTTGAGCAAGAATCAGAATCTTCCCTGATGTCACTAGAGTCTATAAATTATGAAAACATTTTCACTAAAATCATTAATTCTTGCAAATGAGGCTATTATCATCCTTCTGTTTGTGAGCCACCAGAAATACCTATATTTCGTGATTATTGTTAGCATTAATGTTAGGATTGAGTTATAGAATAAAGAATAAGAGAATTCTATAGCTCCACTAATATTAAAATTATTAAGGAATTTATTATGACAATTATTTTGTTAATCAAAAGTTGAAATCTGTAGCCAAGTTAATTTAAGTCTCATTTAATAATAAAATTGTGATCACCTTTGTTAGGATTGCATCAAGGCCCAAAACCTGATTGGATCCTACTAAACAAAAATTGTAGGATAACCTTTGGGTGTTTTGTTTTATCATTGCTCCCTATAGAATATATTTAAATTTTCTTATTATAGTCATAAAAATTCACTGTGAAAGTGTATATCTTTTAAAAAATATTTTTATTGGTTTCAGAGAGAAAGGGAGAGGGAGAGAGAGAATCATCAATGATGAGAATCATTGATCAGCTGCCTCCTGCATGCCCCCTACTGGGGATTGAGCCTGCAACCCCAGGCATGTGCCCTGCCCAGAAATTGAAAGATGACCTCCTGGTTCATGGATTGACACTCAAGCACTGAGCCTTGCCAGCTGGGCTGAAAGCATATTTCCGTATCATATAACAGAGCTGTAGAACACCAAGGAGCTTCAAGTGCTGAAAATCTCCTGTGCAAAACTGATAGGTGAATAAAACTGCCCAGCACCACCAAATATCCTCCCATTTCTATTCAAGTGCAAGTAATCTTTGCATGCCATGAATATCAACTTAAAAGTCACTCATAAATGTCACATGAAAAATCAAGCAACTTCTTTACATTTTAAAAATAACAGCTAAACCTGTCTGTGATGTGACAAGTTATAGCTAGAAAGATTTGTAGTGCAGATCTAGAGTGCACTTCTGCTTGCCTTCATAAAGAAAGCCACATGTAAATGGCACTATATGTATATAGAATTTCATCTTGATAGGACAGGACTGATACATGCTTAATTTAAATTTTTTATTTTAAATGAAGTCTGTCTGTGAGTATTGTGAACCTGAGGAACCAGGTCTTTTCTATGTATTTTTGTAAGTCAAGGTCTAGAATGTCTCTCTGACCTAGACTATTCAGAATAATTAAGTTTACATCACCATTGTATCTTAATTCTGCATTGGTTTCCAAACTAGTCTTTCTTCTACTTCAGTATATTTTTCAACAATGCAAATCTGGTCCAATTCACAAGCTTGCTAAATCTCCAGGCTAATCAATAACATATCTATTTACATAGGCACACCTCCCACACACATACTGCCATACAAACATGCTCCTACATTACAGACGCCAGTCCACATGTGCTTTCACACCTCTATGGCTTTGTATAGGGTCCTTCCTACTGTTAGGTCTTCACTCAAGCCACTGTAATCCGGTCTTAATGCTCTCTCCTCCAGAGCCAATTTTTTGATTGGTTTTATCAAGACCTTGTTTTTAGACAGCTGCCTTTTTCTAAAGAACTCACTCTAATTTCCAAGAGAAGTGAGTCACTAATGGCTGCAAAATCTGGGAAATACCCAGACATATTTATTCAGACATTAAAGAGGCCAATATTATATTCTCTGGCTCAGGATTATGTAGTTGCTGTGGGTCTCCATTCAAGCCTGGGGATACGTGCAGCAGCATTCATCCTTACACATTCATTGTTCAGGTCCATAAAATTTGCTTTTCCACATTTTGGTTTTGTGACCTTGCTTTTCCCAGAACATGTCTCCTTATCTATGAAATGGAAACCTTATCATTCAACTCAAATTTTGGTGAGAATTAAAGGGTTACTTTACACAAGTGCCTAATACCACAAGCATCCCAGAATGATGCACAGCATATATTTGTGGAAGAGGAGGAGGGGGAGAATAGAAAGGAGAGTGCTACAAAGTCACCAAGAAGCCAAGGCAAAAAAGTTGTCATGGTGCTTATCCTGTGTGATAGCTTTCAATTGCAGTTGACTCAATCTTACCTGTTGACTAAGATGAAACAATGTATTTTCAAAATAAGTCATCAGTAAAGCTTCCTATTGGCTTTGGTGATGGCTACGTCCAGCAAAATAAACTTTCATGGAGACATTATATGGGGTTCTCTGCTGCTCTAATTAAGTGCATTGGTATTAGTTGTCCTACAGAAACAAACAGAAACAGTGCTTGATCCATTTGAATCTTTTAACCCCAGAGAAAGTAGGAAACATTACCTGACCTCAAATTTGTACTTTTTAGGAAAGGAAAGTCAGAAGAGCCTAATATATAATTGTGTTAGCATAGCCTCATGAAGTTTTCAAAGCCTGTTCACAGTCTTTAACTTCTGCTTTTGTTTTTCAGGTTCACAACATAAAGATTTCCAAACAAATATTGTAATAATCAATTGTATTATATTATCACAAATGGAGTAACAGAACCTTAGAAGAATTTTGCTCTAGGAACATGTAGTTTAATAAAGACAAAGGACTTTTTTTTTTTTTATCTCTGACAGTCTAAGGAGTTTTAAGTGCATCAGGCCATCATGTCTCATTAGTTAAGCATCGACCCATAAAACAGGAAGTCACGGTTTGATTCCTGTTTGGTGCACATGCCTGGATTGTAGCTTAATCAATTATTCTCTCTCATCATTGATTTTTCTTTGTCTACCTCTCCCTTCCCCTCTATGAAATCAACCAAAACATACTTAAAATGAATATTAAAAGCACAACCTTTGGAGTTGGCAGAAATACGTTCATAGTGCAGCACAGCCATGTTCTTATCCTATGATTACAGGCAAAATACTTCACAGAATATTTTATCTCAAATGTGTAATAACCATGCTTATTTCACCCAGGGTTTTTAAAATATATTTTTATTTATTTCAGAGGATAAGGGAAAAGGAGACAGAAGGAGAGAGACATGACTGATAAGAGAGAATCTTTGATTGGCCACCTCCTACATGTCTCCCACTGGGCATGGAGCCCATAACCCAGGCATGTGCTCTGACCTTAAATCAAATCATGACATCTGGGTTCATAGGTCAATGCTCAACCTCTGAGCCTCTCCCTGCCAGGCTTTAAAGATTAAATGATGTAGGAATGCCTTTATATGTCTTGGTGATCAATTAAATTTCCCTGTTCATCACTTGGTAATGAGGCTAAACATGAAATACCTCTTTGCTTTAAATTATCAGTGTAAAAAAGAAGCTTACGTCAACATCAGAAAAAGCTTGATTAATTTTATAAATCTAATATTTAGGCCTAATTTATACCACTACAGAACTACTGAACTGAATTTGAATATTGTACAATAATCTTTCATTTATATCTTAAATCAATAGACTAAACTTCATAGAAAATGTCAAGATATGAAATTGCTCCCAGGCAGAGATGCACAGTCCTTTTCTTTGTAACATAAATTTTCTGCTCAGTTAGAACTGTGTGAAGTGCTCCTTATTGAACATTAGAAGAGATATGATATCAGAAATATGTCCCTTGATAATATTTAAAAAACACATTTTCAGGCATTGGCCTGAAGATAAAATAACTTAATCAGAAACTTATGCCAATACAATTTAAAAACTGTCCACCTACTTTGTCATTTTCAAATTCTTCCTGAAGTGCTTGAGTAAGGAGGAAAGTAAGAACACATCGTGAATATTATAATGGATTCAATATATACCAATTATTGAGTGTCATAAAATAAAGACTAAAATTGCCCCTGATAAGTGTAATTCTGATCTAAATGTAAACGATGGAATCATATTCATTCTGTGCCATTAGAGGAGCAGAGATCAACCTCACTTCTTTCAACCCTAAAATTGGTTCTTAGAGAAAAAAGGGCGGGATCGTTTAATACAATGAAAATAATTGCATTTTTATTAGCTTTAAGGAATCATTTTTTATATATATATATATATATATATATATATATATATATATATATATATATATATATATTAGAGGCCCGGTGCAGAAAAATTTGTGCACTCGGAGGGGAGGGGGGGTCCCTCAGCCCGGCCTGTACCCTCTCCAGTCTGGGACCCCTTGGAAGATAATGACCTGCTGGTTTAGGCCTGCTCCCAGGTGGCAGAGGGCAGGCCAATCCCTAGGTGCAGCCCCTGGTCGTGCTCAGAGCAGGGCCGAGTGGGGAGTTGGGGCGCCACCCCCTGTCATGCACAGAGCAGGGTGGATTGGGAGATTGTGATGCCACCCTCAGTCATGCTCAGGGTAGGGCCGATTGGGGGGTTGGGGCACCGCCCCCTGTCACACTCACAGCAGGGTGGATAGGGACGTTGCTGTGCCACCCACTCCCGCAAAGAGCAGGGCCAATCAGGGGGTTGGGGCGCTGCCTCCTGTCACGCACAGAGCATGGCCCATCAGGGGTTTTGGGGCTCTGTACCCTGTCACACACAGAGCAGGGTAGATCAGGGGGTTTGGGAGCTCCCCCCTGTCACGCACAGAGCAGGACCCATCAGGGGGTTGGGGAGCTCCCCCCTGTCACTCACAGAGTAGGGCCAATAGTGGAGTTGGGGCAACACCTCCTGTCACACACAGAGCAGGGCTGATTAGGGGGTTGGGGCACCGCCACTGTCACACTCAGGGCAGGGTGGATGGGGAGGTTATGGCTCTACCCCATCACACACAGAGCAGGGCCCGTGGGGGGGAGGTTAGTGGTTGGGGCGCCGCACCCTGTCACACACAGAGCAGGGCCGATCAGTGGGTTGGGGAGATCCCCTGTATCAGGCACAGAGCAGGGCTGATCAGGAGGTTGTGGCCCCACCCCCTGTCACACACGGAGCCACAGAGCAATCAGGGGTTTTGGGCTCTGCCCCCGGTCATGCTGATCCCGGTGCCGGGAGGCATATTACCCTTTTACTATATAGAATTGAGGCCTGGTGCATGGGTGGGGGCTGGCTGGTTTGCCCTGAAGGGTGTCCTGGATCAGGGTGGGGGTACCCACTGGGGTTGCTGGCCAGCCTGGGTGAGGGGATAATGGCTGTTTGCAGCTGGTCACACACCCTTCAGGGTGGGGGTTCCCACTGGGGTGCCTGGCCCGCCTGGGTGAGGGGATGATGGCTGTTTGCAGCTGGTCACACACCCTTTAGGGTGGGGGTCCCCACTGGGGTGCCTGGCCAGTCTGGGTGAGGGGCTTGAGGGCTGTTTTCAGGCTGGCAAGTGACTGATACTCCCAAGCACTCCTTTTTTTCTTTTCTTTTTTTGTATTCTGCCCCAGCTTTAGCTTTGAGGCTTGGCTCCAGCTCTTAGGCCTCTGCTGGTGAAAGTAGGTTTCTGGCCTTTGCTTACAATGTTGCAATCTTGCTGGCTGAACCCTGGCGGAATAAAGCAGGTTTCTGGGGTTTTGTTTAGCTTCTATATTTGGTACATAGTTGCTTAGTGTTGCAGCTCAGAGGCCTGCAGCGGCAGGTGGGGAACGTTGGATTCCTCCGTCACTGAAGCAAGCAAGCCTCATGTTAGTTTCAAGCTGCCTGGCTGCCGGCCGCCATCTTGGCTGACAGTTAATTTGCATATTGCCCTGATTAGCAAATGGGAAGGGTAGCGGTTGTATGCCAATTACCATCTTTCTCTTTTATTAGATAGGATGGTAGTTGAAGAGTTCCTTATGATGACACAATACCTACATCAAAGGCAGCAGTGATAGTCTTCATTTCTCAATAAACACTTAGAGAAGTTGGCCTAATTACCATATAATTAACAAATTTGATACAAGAAGTGTTGGGGGCCAGAAGTAAGCTGGCAAGGTCCTTGTACCTAAAGAGACTAGCAAGGCTGGGACCCTTACCCACACAGTTTTCCCAGCCTTGTTTGGATGGCGATTATCAGTGGAATGAGAACAGCCTTTCATAGCTTACCAAGAAGTCTGTAACTATTTACTGAGACATGCTGTACTGAGAACTTGTCCTTCTGTTCTGTCCCTCCCTTAGAGATTAAGAGGAACAAAGAATACATTCCTCTTGACAGACTTCCTATTCAGTGTGTTGTGTATAAATAGGATTGTGTGGCTAATAAAGTTGCTTCAGTTCCTCGAGAGCTTTAGTCCTCCCGATCTCGCTTTCCTGTCTTTCTTTTTTTCTCAATTCCCACCTCCCTGCCTCAGCCCGGCTCAACCTGTCAGGCTGGCCCAGACGAAGAAGGTCTGAGTGATTATTATTGTAGGCATCCAGCAGGATGGGGTAAGGATGGCAAAATAGCAGAGCAACTGCCTAACACCAGAGGAAAAATTTTTAGTACATTTAATTATTGACTCTAAATTCACAATTTAAATGTGATATCCTGTGTCCTCTAGCTTGCAAATAAAGTATTTGTTTAAAGAAAACAACTGGCTCTAGATGATTGCTCAGTGGTTAGAGTATCGGCCTGGGGACTAAAGGGTCATGGGCTCTATTCTAGTCAAAAGCACATACCTTGGGTGTAGGCTTGATCCCTTGCCTCAGTCGGGGTGTGTGCAGGAAGCAACCAATCAGTGTGTCTCTCTCACATCAAAGTTTCTCTCTCTCTCTACCCTTCCCTTCCACTCTCTC
Organism: Myotis nattereri; assembly: GCF_964212035.1. Taxonomy (NCBI): domain Eukaryota; kingdom Metazoa; phylum Chordata; class Mammalia; order Chiroptera; family Vespertilionidae; genus Myotis; species Myotis nattereri. The sequence goes on along the minus strand of NC_138078.1, from coordinate 26,964,943 downwards.
TAAAAATCAATGACAAAAATAAACTTGGGTGAGAATTAACAAACAAACAAAAGAACCAACCATTCTGAGTCCTTAATTTCCAATTTTTTTTTCATGTGAGCAATTGACAACTACATGGAGTTTTACTTATATTGACTGTACCTTGTGTCCATGAGGAGGTATCATCTAAAAATTACTCAGACAAGACATGAAAACAATCTAAGTGTCCATTGACCAATGAATGGATACAGAAAATGTGTACACACACACACACACACACACACACACATTTCAGTCATGAAAAAAAAAAGGAGAAACTCCTACCATTTTGTAACATTAATGAACCTAAGGGGCATTTTTTTTTTCAGGTTGAGATTTTTAAATTCTGGAGGTAGGAGGGGTCAGCATGCTCAGGTGGGGAGGGTCCAGCCCAGCTTCTACAGCCCTCCCCTCCCCCCAGTGCATGCCCAGCCCCAATAAGTTACCCAGTTACTCAGCTGCACCCCCTCCTGAGTCTGTCTGTCCTTCTGCTCCACCCCAGACAGGGCTGACCAGGCTCAATACAAGTGCTGCTTGTCCCCAGCTTGTGGGCAGTGCCACATGGCAGGCTGGGGGCAGAGGAAGCAGCTGGGCTGAAATGGCAGAGGGGCGGCCCCTGGTTCTGAGGGGTCAGGACATGGAGAACCACTCCCTGGAAGCCAGGGGTCCAGCCCCACAGGTCTGTGCCTGGCGAAACAGCAGTCGGGTGGGGCATCCATCACACCTCCATGGCGGGGTCTGAGCCTCGGCCCTGCCGCTGTAGCTCCTCCTCCTGCTTCATCTTGGGCTTCTCGGTCCGGGTGTGCCACACCAGAAACCGGGTGCATTTGGCAGTCCGTGGCTCCAGGTCCTTGGGGTTCACCAGGTGGCTCAGGAGACTGCTCTCCAGGTGGCCTCGGGGAGCGGTTGCATCAGACTGGGCATTGGGCTTAGCCAACAGCAAGGCCAGGGCCACTGCAAATCCCGCCATATCCACTGGGAAGGGCCGGTTGGGCTCCCACGCCGTGGGAACTAAGTCAGAAGACAGAGAAAGCCAAATACTATGTGACATCATTTGTATGTGGCATCTAAAAACACAAAAGTCGTGGAAACAGAGTAGAATGGTGGCTGTCAGGGGCTAGAGAGTGGGGGAAATGGGCCAATGTCGGTCAAATGGTACAAATTTCCAGTTCAGATTAATAAGTTCTGGAAATCTCATGTACAGCACAGTGACTACAGTTAACAATACTGTATTATATATTTGAAAGTTTCTAAGAGAGTAGACCATAAATATTCTCACACACACACATCAAAATATTGTCATTGTGTAAGGTGATGAATATAATAACTAACCCTATTGTGGCAATCATTTCACAATATATACGTGTATCAAATCATCACAGTGTACACCTTAAATATACACAATTTTGTATATCAATTATATCTCAATAAATCTAGAAAAGTTTTTAATTAAAAAAATAACATTACTCAAATCTACTATATGGTGTATATTTGTAATCTTTCCCTCATTTTTAAAGTAAATTCAGCATTATGAACTATCAAATTTTTCATAGTATAGTACAAAATATCCATACCAGTCTTTAGTGGATCTACATTCAATGGACTAAAATAACTCTATAGGATCTGAACACTTCACACAGTTCTCTGTAATGACCAGAATGACCGGTCACTATGACTTCCACTGCAGCCAGCAAACTGGCCAATCAGGGTGGAGCCAGCTGGTCAACTGCTTTTTATTACACCATTATTATTGAGCCTTCAGGAGAAACAAAATTGTAATGGAAACATAGACAAAATATAAGGTTCCTTTACTGTTATTGTTGTTTTAGAGAGACAGGTGCTCTTAAAATTAAATAGCAGTTCAGGACAATAATATAAGAAATGTCTAAAGACTACTTTTTGAAGCTTGGTTCTACTGTCTCTGACTAATCTTTGGGATTTATGGATTCCAAAAGCTATTCATATGTTGGAAATTCCCTATCTACTAACACTTCTACCTGAAAAAATATAAATGAGATTTTAGTGACTAGCTGAAAAAAAAAATAACATGAAAGGGAAGAGATAAAGTATTATATTAGCCTTCCAAAATTATAGTAGAATCTAAACTTAAAAACTTGTATAAAACTTGAGGGTTTTTTTAAAAATATATTTTATTGACTTTTCACAGAGAGGAAGGGAGAGAGATAGGAGTTATAAACATCGATGATAGAGTTACATCGATCAGCTGCCTCCTGCACACTCTCTACTGGAGATGTGCCCGCAACCAAGTTACATGCCCTTGACTGGAATCAAACTTCGGACCTTTCAGTCTGCAGCCGACGCTCTATCCACTGAGCCAAACCGGTTACGGCAAAACTTGAGTTTTATACAAAAAAGAGACCACTTTTTTAGGTCAGCCTTTTAAAAACAATTGCTACCACATATTGATTGAAACCACTGAGTTAACTTTATTTTATTTTTTTAATTGCTTAAAGTATTACAAAGGGTATTACATATGTGTCCATTTTATCCCCCCGCCCTAGACAGTCGCCCAGCCTCCCCTATCCCCCAGTGTCTTATGTCCATTGGTTATGCTTATACGCATGCATACAAGTCCTTTAGTTGATCTCTTACCCCCCTACCTCCTGCCACCCAACCCTCCCCGGCCTTCCCGCTACAGTTTGACAATCTGTTTGAGGCAGCTCTGCCTCTGTATCTATTATTGTTCAAAAGTTTATGATGGTCTCTATTATCCATGAATGAGTGAGATCCTGTGGTATTTTTCCTTCATTGACTGGCTTATTTCACTTAGCATAATGCTCTCCAGTTCCATCCATGACGTTGCAAATGGTAAGAGTTCCTTCCTTTTTAGAGCAGCATAGTATTCCATCGTGTAGATGTACCACAGTTTTCTAATCCATTCATCTACTGATGGGCACTTAGGCTGTTTCCAGATCTTAGCTATGGTGAATTGTGCTGCTATGAACATAGGGGTGCATATATCTTTTCTGATTGGTGTTTCTGGTTTCTTGGGATATATTCCTAGAAGTGGGATCACAGGGTCAAATGGGAGTTCCATTTTCAGTTTTTTAAGGAAACTCCATACAGTCTTCCATAGTGGCTGCACCAGTCTGCATTCCCACCAGCAGTGCACAAGTGTTCCTTTTTCTCCACATCCTCTCCAGCACTTGTCGTTTGTTGATTTGTTGATGATAGCCAGTCTGACAGGTGTGAGATGGTACCTCATTGTTGTTTTGATTTGCATCTCTCAGATCATTAGTGACTTTGAGCATGTTTTCATATGTCTCTTGGCTTTCTGAATGTCCTCTTTTGAAAGGTGTCTATTTAGGTCCTTTGCCCATTTTTTGATTGGATTGTTTATCTTCCTTTTGTTAAGTTGTATGAGTTCCCTATAGATTTTGGAGATTAGGCCCTTATCAGATATGACATTGGCAAATATGTTTTCCCACACAGTGGGTTTTCTCGTTGTTTTGTTGATGGTTTCTTTTGCTGTGCAGAAGCTTTTTATTTTGATGTAGTCCCATTTGTTCATTTTCTCTTTAGTTTCAAGTGCCCTAGGAGTGTATCAGTGAAGAAATTGCTTCGGCATATGTCTGAGATTTTGTTGCCTTTGGATTCTTCTAGAATTTTTATGGTTTCCTGTCGTACATTTAAGTCCTTTATCCATTTTGAGTTTATTTTTGTGTATGGTGTAAGTTGGTGGTCTAGTTTCATTTTCTTGCATATATCTGTCCAATTTTCCCAACACCATTTATTGAAGAGACTATCTTGGCTCCATTGTATGTTCTTGCCTCCTTTGTCAAATATTAATTGAGCATATTGGTTCGGGCCGATTTCTGGGCTCTCTATTCTATTCCATTGATCTATATGCCTGTTCTTGTGCCAGTACCAGGCAGTTTTGAGAACAGTGGCTTTGTAATACAACTTGATATCTGGTATTGAGATCCCACCTACTTTGTTCTTTTTCAGGATTGCTGCAGCTATTCGGGGTCTTTTTTTATTCCAGATGAATTTATGGAGAGTTCGTTCTATATCTCTGAAGTATGCCGTTGGTATTTTAATGGGAAGTGCATTGAATTTATAGATTGCTTTGGGTAGTATGGACATTTTAATGATGTTGATTCTACCAATCCATGAACACAGTATGTTCTTCCATCTGTTTATGTCTTCCTCTATATCTTTTTTCAATGTCCTGTAGTTTTCTGAGTAGAGGTCTTTTACCTCTTTAGTTAAGATTATTCCTAGGTAGCTTAGTTTTTTTGGTGCGATGGTAAACGGGATTGTTTTTATAATCTCTCTTTCTGAAAGTTCACTATTGGTGTATAGAAATGCCTCAGATTTCTTGGGGTTAATTTTGTATCCTGCCACATTGCCAAATTCATATATTAAGTCTAGTAGCTTTTTGATGGAGTCTCTAGGGTTTTGTATGTATAATATCATGTCATCTGCAAATAAGGACAGTTTTACTTCCTCTTTTCCAATTTGGATGCCTTTTATTTCTTCTTCTTGCCGAATTGCAATGGCTAAAACTTCCAGTACTATGTTGAACAGGAGTGGTGAGAGGGGGCATCCCTGTCTTGTTCCTGTTCTTAGGGGAAATGGTGTAAGTTTTTGTCCATTGAGTATGATGTTGGCTGTGGGCCTGTCATATATGGCTTTTATTATGTTGAGGTATGATCCTTCTACTCCCACCTTGCTGAGAGCTTTTATCAAAAATGGGTGTTGAATTTTGTCAAATGCTTTTTCTGCATCAATTGATATGACCATGTGGTTTTTTTCTTTCAATTTGTTTATGTGATGTATCACGTTTATTGATTTGCGGATATTGTACCATCCTTGCATCCCTGGGATAAATCCTACTTGGTCATGGTGTATGATCTTTCTGATGTACTGCTGGATCCGATTTGCTAAGATTTTGTTGAGGATTTTGGCATCTATGTTCATGAGGGATATTGGCCTGTAATTCTCTTTCATTGTGTTGTCTTTACCTGGTTTTGGTATTAGGGTGATGCTGGCTTCATAGAATGAGCTTGGAAGTGTTCCTTCCTCTTGAATTTTTTGTAGTAGTCTGAGGAGGATAGGTTTTAGTTCTTCCTTGAATGTTTGGTAAAACTCCCCTGTGAAGCCGTCTGGTCCTGGGCTTTTGTTTGCTGGAAGCTTTTTGATGACTGCTTCAATTTCTTCCATAGTTATTGGCCTGTTGAGATTTTTAGATTCTTCCTGATTGAGTTTTGGAATGTTGTATTTTTCTAGGAATTTGTCCATTTCCTCCAGGTTGTCAAGTTTGCTGGAGTAGAGCTGTCCATAGTATTTTTTAACAATCATTTGTATTTCTGTGGGGTCTGTTGTTATTTCACCTCTTTCATTTCTGATTTTGTTTATTTGGGTCCTCTCTCTTTGCTTCTTGGTGAGTCTCGCTAGAGGTTTGTCAATCTTGTTTATCCTTTCAAAGAACCAGCTCTTGGTTTCATTGATTTTCTGTATTATTTTTTTGGTCTCTATGTTATTTATTTCTGCTCTAATCTTTATTATCTCCTTCCTTCTGCTCACTCTGGGGTTTTCTTGTTGCTCTCTTTCTAATTCTTTGAGTTGTAGAGTTAGCTGATTTACTACCATTTTTTCTTGTTTTTTTGAGATAGGCCTGTAGAGCTATAAACTTCCCTCTCAGGACTGCTTTCATTGTGTCCCATAGGTTTTGGATTGTTGTGTTTTCATTGTCATTCGTTTCCAGGATGTTTTGAATTTCTTCTTTGATTTCATTGGTAACCCAATCAATATTTAATAGCATGCTATTCAGCTTCCATGTGTTTGAGTATTTTGGGTTGTTTTTATTGCAGTTTATTTCTAATATTATGCCATCGTGGTGTGCGAAGACACTTTTTATGATTTCAATCTTCTTGAATTTGGGGATACTTTGCTTGTGACCCAATATATGGTCTATTTTTGAATATGTGTCATGAGCACTTGAGTAGAATGTATATTCCGTGGCACTGGGGTGAAGTGTTCTGAAGATATCTATTAAGTCCATCTGATCTAGTGAGTCATTTAGTATTGCTGTATCTTTGCTGATTTGTCTAGAGGACTTATCCAGTGATGACAGTGGTGAATTAAAGTCCCCTACTATGATTGTATTGTTGTCGATCTCTCCTTTGATATCTTCCAGAAGATTTTTTATGTATTTGGGTGCTCCTGCATTGGGTGCATATATGTTTATCAGGGTTATATCTTCTTGTTGTATTGATCCTTTTAGTATTATGAAGTGGCCTACCGTATCTCTTGTTATGGCCTTCACTTTGAGGTCTATTTTGTCCGATATAAGTATTGCTACCCCGGCTTTCTTTTCTTTTCCATTAGCCTGAAAGATATTTTTCCATTCCTTCACTTTCAGTCTGTGTGAGTCCTTTCTAATTAGGTGGGTCTCTTGTAGACAGCAAATGTATGGGTCATGATTTTTTATCCATTCAGCCGCTCGATATCTTTTGGTTGGAGCATTTAGCCCGTTTACATTTAAAGTTATTATTGAAAGGTACTTGTTTGTAGCCATTTCTTTTTTTTGTGTGTGTGGCTGTTTTCTTTCTGGGATTTTTATTTCTTCTTTTTACACCAGTCCCTTTAGCATTTCTTGCATTGCTGGCTTGGTGGTGATAAACTCCCTTAGCCTTTTTTTGTCTGTGAAGCTTCTTATTTCCCCTTCAAGTTTGAATGATAGCCTTGCTGGATAGAGTATTCTTGGATTCAGTCCTTTGCTTTGCATCACTTTGTAAATTTCTGTCCATTCTTTTCTGGCCTGATGTGTTTCTGTTGAGAAATCATTTGATAATCTAATGGGAGATCCCTTGTATGTAACTTTCTGTCACTCTCTTGCAGCCTGTAAGATTCTCTCTTTGTCCTGAACATTTGCCATGGTAATTATGATGTGTCTTGGTGTGGGTCTTTTCGGGTTCACCTTGCTTGGGACTCTCTGGGCTTGTGTGACTTTTTTCTTCCCCACCTCAGGGAAGTTTTCTGATATTATTTCTTCCAATAGGTTTTCTAATCCTTGTTCCTCTTTCTGTTGTTCTGGCACCCCTATTATTCGTATGTTGTTTCGTTTCATGTTGTCCCAAAGCTCCCTTAGGCTCTCCTCCTGTCTTTTAATTTTTTTCTCCAACTGAAGTACAGTTTGGGTGTGTTTTGCTTCCCTGTCTTCTAATTCACTAATTCGGTCCTCCGCTTCTCCTAGTCTACTGTTGATACTTTCAATGGTGTTCTTTATTGCAGCTATATCGCACTTCATTTCTTCTTGGGTCTTAGTTAAGTTGTCGATTTTTTCATCTGTTTCTTCTTGCTTCTTGGATAAGTTGTCGATTTTTTCCTCCATCCGGTGTATGCACTCTAGGACCCTTATTCTGAATTCTTTTTCTGTCATGTTGTATGCCTCTGTATCACTTAGCTGCTTTTCTGGTGAGTCCTCCTTTTCTTTCCTTTGGGGATTTCTTTGTCTACCCATGTTTGATATCACTGACGTATATAGATATTGAGTCATTCAGTGGCTGCTCCCTAGGTGGCAGTGGCTCCTCGGGCTGTGGTTGCTCCTTGGGCGGTTGTGGTAGCAGCTGCTCCTCTGTTGTTAGCGGGTCTTCTGATGGGTGCTGTTCACAGCTGTTGTGGCTCTTCTGGCTGGTGGAGGGAGGCTTCACCCACAGCAGCTGTTCCTCAGACAGAGCGTGTGGAGATCAGGAGGCTGCTGTTGCTTGGATCTGCTGCGTTGATTTAAAGGCACAAAATACAACACAACAAGGCACAACGTACCAGGCACTGAACACAAATGAATTACGGTATTAACAACCCCAAATAAAGATGGCCACCCGAGCTAAGAGAGTTGGGGGGTAAGGAAGAAAGAAGAGAAAAAGATAGAGAGAAAAACAGAAAAAAGAGAAAAAAAAAAGAAGAAAAAAAAAAGAAAAATAGAATGAAGTAGAAGAGGGGAGGAGACTATTCATATGAGGAGAAAACTCCGATAGAACCACCACTAATCCCAACAAATTCCAGCAACGGATCTCTGGAGTGAATACAAACTACAAACAGCCAATAATATCAAGTGAGGCAAGGGAAAGCAGAAGCACAAAAATAACTGGCCGGGAGGCGGGGGTGGGGAGGGGGAATGGGAGACAGAAAAAGCAAAAGAAAAAGCAGAACAACCTCACATACAATCCTTAAAGAAAAGAAAAGAAAAAAAAAAACAATATACTCAACAATCGAGCAAGCAACAACAGAACAATAGAGAAAAGGAGAGAATAAAAAATTTGGATAGTGAAGAAAGATAAGGGAGAGGTGGATAAGGATTTAGAGCAGGTGATTGGAAAAGGGATATATAAGTAGGGTGAAATTTAGACAGGGCGTATGAAGAATAGGGAAAATCTAAAGCAGGAATAGGGTAAGAGAAACAGGACAGCAAAAGGGGAAAAGTGGGGAAGAGAGTTTTAGCACGGCAGCACAATTGAGGTAGAGGAAAATGATGCTAAAGGAATGATGAAAATAGAATGGAGAACCTTAGTCCCAAAATAAAATAAAGAGAAAATAAAATGACACTTTTAAAAAAAATGGTAAAATGGCAGCAGTAATAATACTGGTTAAAACTAAAAATGTAGTAATTAAAAGGGTAAAATCAGGTGATGAAAAAAGAAAATAAATGGTTTCTTAGTTAAAAGGTGAAACAATAATTAAAAAAAATAATTAAAAAAATGGGCTGTAATGAAGGTGCTTCAGATCTTCTGCTCCTCTTTTTGGCACACCAGGTATTCAGGAGAATGTTGAATTTTCCTCTGATACACTGTTCCTCTGTGTTGTAAGCCACAGTCCTGATTTTAAGGCAGGCTACATTGGTTTCCCAGACAGCCCTTATCTGTATTTACAGAAGAGTCAGTTCGTGGCTCTGCCTCTGGGTGGCAGTGCGTCGGGATTGACCTCCGAGGGTATAGGACCTCTCTGACCAGGTGTTCTCTATTGTACCGGAAGCTGGTTTGGGAATGTCCTCCGCCCAGAGCTGGTTTTCCAGTAGTCACTCCCCGCTCTGTTTCCCAGGCTCCCCCAAAACAGCCTTCCCTTACAAGCTCTGTGACTGACCCCAACTGGGTAGTCCCTTGCACTGGGTTCAACAATCAAACGCACAGATTTAAGAGCCTGGGAAGTTGTGCGAACTCGCAACGCTTCACCTTCCAAATCTGCGCGAAGTCTCTGAGCGTGCTCTGGCTCCTGGCACTGAGTAGCCGGCAAACTGGCGTAATCTGAGGCTGCCCGTTTGTGTCCCGTCCAACTGTGTGTTTATTTATAGCGTTTCCTTCTGCCAGCAGCCCTGGGGGTGCCCTTCCACACTCGTGAGTCACGCTGGCTCCAACGGCCGCGGTCTTTGTGGGGCGCAGAGCCCCCACCCCCCTGCGCGCGTTCCACTCTCCAACCTAAACTGCAAACCGCACCTTTGGGGAAAGTCTAACCTTTCTGTGGGGAGAAGCAGAGTTCCTCTGAGTTCACGTAGTCACGCTGCTTGAGAGCCGTTGTTGCCGGGTTAGTAGCTGGTCTCTGGATGCCGGCAACAGTCACCCAAGATGGCAAGGTCTCCGCGGCTGTGCTGGCGCACCTGGAGAGGTTTCAGCCTCAGCCTCTAACCGTTCCCTTTATCTAGGATTTCTCTGTCTTTCCTGGCTGCAGACTGTCTCAGCTGAATCTCTTCTGCTTATTCGGGCTGTATGCTACCCGTTTCAGCTGCCCGCCCTTATCTGCTCCGGGACAAGGCACTGACACGTCTGTCTAAACCTCCGCCATTTTCTTCCTCCGTTAAATTTATTATTAGTGTCATTTTAAACGCATCACCTAAGTTAATACTTATAATATCTAGCATTATTAGTCCTGTTTTTCTGACTAAACCACTATACAAAAGCTTGGACACCTTGGAATGGGTAAGTCGGTCTTTCAACTAAGGACTATTTAACACAGAACACTCTGCCTGCCCCCATGTCCTCCATCACCTCTTAAGAACAGAATAAAGAATGCATATTTCATTCATTGTGCACCTGTGTAGTTTAATTGAAGCAGCAGTACAATGAAAATATAGATCATATTATCTCAACTACCAAGGCTGCCATTTTATCATAAAGCTAATATTTATACCTTTACAACCAGAATATTCACCATTATAACTAAAATTAATGCAAAGGGAGGACTTTGATTATGGATAGATGAGGTCACACAATGTAGGTTGGTGGTTACATCTTAAATTTGGGCATTGACTATTAACTTTTTCAGTATCCTATCTAATAAAAGAGAAACATGGTAATTAGCATACGACCGCTACCCTTCACATTGGCTAATCAGGGCGATATGCAAATTAACTGCCAGCCAAGATGGCTGCCGGCAGCCAGGCAGCTTGAAACTAACATGAGGCTTGCTTGCTTCAGTGACGGAGGAAAGCAACGTTCCCCGCCTGCCTTGCCGGCCTCTGAGCCTGCAGTTTGAAACATTGTAATAAATATAGAAGCTAAACAAAACCCCAGAAACCTGCTTTCAGTGAGCAGGGATCTCAGAGCTGCAGTTATACATTGTTTCCATTATAGAACCCAAACAAACCAGATACCTGTTTTCAGCAGCAGAGGCCTCAGAGCTGGGGCCAGAGCTAAAGCTGGCCCAGAATTTAAAAAAAGAAAGAAAAAAAGGAGCAGTTGGGAGCTTCAGTCACCCGCGAGCCTGAAAACAGCCCTCAGGCCTTCACCCAGACTGGCCAGGCACCCCAGTGGGGACCCCCACCCTGAAGGGTGTGTGACCAGCTGCAAACAGCCATCATCCCCTCACCCAGGCTGGCCAGGCACCCCAGTGGGGACCCTCACCCTGGTCCAGGGCACTCTACAGGGCAAACCAGCCAGCCCCACCCATGCACCAGGCCTCTATCCTCTATAGTAAAAGAGTAATATGCCTCCCAGCACCGGGTTCAGTGGATCCGAGAGGCCTCCTGGCACCAGGATCAGCGTGACAGGGGGCAGCGCCCAAACCCCCTGATTACCCTGTGGCTCTGTGTGTGACGGGGGATGGAGCCGCAACCTCCCTATTGGCCCTGCTCTGTTGGTGACAGGGTAAGGCGCCCCAACCTCCTGATCAGCACTGCTCTGTGCCTGATAGGGGGAGTTCCTCAAGCCCCTGATCGCCCTGCGGCTCTGTATGTGACAGGGTGCAGTGCCCCAACCTCCTCCCCAACTGGCCCTGCTCTGTGTGTGATGGGGTAGAGCTGTAACCTCCCCATCGGCCCTGCCCTGAGTGTGAGAGTGGCAGCACCCCAACCCCCACCCCACGGGCCCTGCTCTGTTTGTGACAGGGTAGAGCCATAACCTCCCCATCGGCCCTGCCCTCAGTGTGAGAGGGGCGGCACCCAAACCCCCTGATCGGCCCTGCTCTGTGGGTGATAGAGGGCGGCACCCCAAACCCCTGATCTTCCCTGCTCTGTGTGTGACGGGGGGCGGTGCCCCAACTCCCCTATTGGCCCTACTCTGTGCATGACAGGGGCAGCGCCCCAACCCCCTGATTGGCCCTGCTCTGTGTGTGACAGGGGGTGGCGCCGCAACCTCCCCATTGACCCTGCCTTGAGTGTGACAGGGGGCGGTGCCCTAACCCCCCAATTGGCCCTACCCTGAGCTTCACTGAGGGTGGCATCGCAACCTCCCAATCCACCCTGCTCTGTGCATGACAGGGGGCAGCTCCCCAACTACCCAATCGGCCCTGCTCTGAGTCCAACAAGGGGCTGCACCTAGTGATTGGGCCTGTCCTCTGCCCCTCGGGAGCAGGTCTAAGCCAGCAGGTTGTTATCTCCCGAGGGGTCCCAGACTGCAAGAGGGCACAGGCCAGTCTGAAGGACCCCCTCCCCACCGAGTGCAGATATTATTGTGCACCGGGCCTCTAGTCTATATTTATAAAAAGCCAGTGACTGTAATGCCACAATGACCAGAATTACCGGTTGCTATGACTTCCACTGCAGCCATGGAACCAGCTACTCAGGGGGTGGAGCCAGCTGGCCAACCTCCCAAGGCCCCTCCCTTCCCCACTGATTCCAACCCTGATTAGCCTCTCCCACCCTGATATAGGGTGGGGCAGCTGGCCAACCCCCACACGGTCCTTCCCCTTGGCCAGCCCTGCCCCTGATTGGCCCAACACTGATCTCCCCTCAATAGAAGGCTGGGTTGACAAACTAACCACCTGAAGCCCCTCCCCCTGCTCGGCCTCACCCCAGATTGGCCCCCCAACCACGAACAGTGGCAGGGCTGGCTGGCCAACCACCTGCAGCCCCTCCCCCAGGCTGGCCACACCCCCGATGAGCCCCTACCACCCCGATCAGCCCATGGACCCTCCTCCCAACCAGCTCCACCGCCAATCGGCCCCCTCCACACCAATCAGGGGTGGGGCTGGCTGGCAAACCTCCCATGGCACCTCCCATAGTCACTGACCCCTGATTGCCTCCCGACCCCATTTCAGAGAGTGGAGCACTGTCCAATCACCCGTGGCCCCTCCCTCCAGTTGGCTGGCCCTTATTTGCCCCAATTAGGGAAGGACAGCCATCCAACCTCCCACCTTCTCCTCCTCTGGACAGGCCCAGCCTCGATCTGCCTATTGGGGTCGGGCCAGCCAGACCCCACCTGTACACAAATTCGTGTACTGGGCCTCTAGTAACAGTTTACAAAATAATAGAATGCTGTTTAAAAGATTTTACTTAAAGGCTGTTTTCAAGAGACAAGTGTCTTGGGAATATGTCTCATTTAACTGTTCTTTAGCTTAATGTATCCCCTATGGCTCCTTTTCCTAGTTAATGATCAACATCAGCAATATGTCTTTTTAATATGAATATGAAATTTGTATTCTGCAAGATAATGATGGCAGAAGATAGCAGCAAGCTTTTCAGTTATTTACTTGTTTTGGCTTGCCTTTATTTGAAGTAAATTCATCTTACAAAATATATTATTTAAAACGATAAACTTATTTATTTCCTCTTGCATATGAAAAGGAAAAAATTAATAAAGATTATAAAATTTCATTATCTAACGAACTGGATGTAGTTCAATGTTCAGTAATGTACTATAAGGTAGCAAATATTTACATATAAAGGGGTTTACAAGCACTTAACCATATGAATTGAATCAAATAAATAACAGTTGTAACCCCAAAACTGACTACACTGAAAATATTTGTAATATTTCTGAGACTGTTTGTTTATCCTGTTGGAGGCAAAAACATCACTGAAATAAACAATTGCCTTTTTTCCCTGTAATTTGGCCACATAACAGGCAGTTCCTGATACAGCTTACTTTATTACAAAGATATAGTCAATATGTATGTTGACTGATTGGTTCTACCTTTACAAAGTTATTTCAATGACCCACTGTTGATCTGATTGCAATAAATTTTACACAAGAAACAATCTTACATAGCATTTAAGAGCCTGTCAATAGTTATTCTACCTCCATACAGGCAGATCTTGATTGAATACTATTTTCTAATAGTGATAAGGAGGAGAGCTGAAATAAATTGAGTCAAGCCTTTCAGTCCTCCTCCAATTCCCCTCATTTATATAATTACAATCATCTAGAAAAAATACAACCAAAATTCCAACTGTCACCAAAGCACAGATGTAAAAATTTAGTTTTGAAATCCTGGAGGAGGAAATAGAATGGAGCACAGAGAATAAATGATGTTCCCTTACTCTTGCATTGTGAGAGCACTTCCTAATGTATTTATTTAATACAAATATATTAGAGATTTCTAGAAATAAATCACATTAAATTAAGCTAAATTTCATTGTCAAAATATATTTGCAATGCTATATATGCTCAAGTGGCATTGTTCCATTTATTAAACTTCCCTGTGCCTTAATGTGCTCTTTAATTGATAAATATTTTCAGTAAACAAATCAAAAAAAGTCCCTGTATAAAACAACTTTTTAAAGTTTCCCAATGTCCATGCAGTTTTTAAATGCCATTTACAATAATGGATTCAAGGAATAAGTTTAATATTTGTCAAACAAATGATTTCCTAAACTTTTTGCACCTCAGAACAGATCATGTTTTTCAAGTAATACCTAAGAAACTTTCACAGATCAAGTAGAACACCATTGGGAAAACATTAAGATAAGAGAATATTATCTGTATTTTATAATTTAGTTTAAGTAAGTAATATAAATTAATATTTTGAAATTAATTCTTTTGTCTGTCCAATCTGTCTCAATGTACATGTGCGTGGAGAATCAACCAACCAAACAACCAAGCAATCAAACAGATAAACAAACAAACATGGAACCTAGAGCTAGAAAACAAATCAATAAGAGTGTACTTATTCAGTACCTATCTGTGAACTCAGATAAAACTATACATGTTCTAATTATAAATGCTTCAATTGTATCTCAAAGATACAGTGGTCCAATGAAATATTTTTAAAAAACCTTTCTTTTGAAAATTATTTTTAGATGAGAAGATCCCGTAGTAGCAAGTTTTTGGTTTGAGATAATCCAGAAATCATTTACATTTCATAATTGGCTTAGGGATACTTAGTGCTTTATTCATTATTAATTAATTAATTAATTTTAAATTCTTTATTGTTTAAAGTATTATGCATGATTCCCTTTCCCCCCATTGACCTCTCCCTACTTGTTGCCTCCCCCTGGTACATGTCCTCACCCCCGCTACTGACTGTGTCCATGGGTTATGCTTATATGCATGCATGCAAGTCCTTTGGTTGATCTCTCTCCCCTCTTCCCACCCCCCACTCCCACCCTTCCCCCTGAGGTTAGATGGTCTGTTTGATGCTTCTCTGTCTCTGGATCTATTTTAGTTCATCAGTTTATGTTCATTATATTCCACATATGAATGAGACCATGTGATATATCTCTTTATCTGATTGGCTTATTTCACTTAGCATAATGCTCTCCAGTTCCATCCATATTGTTGCAAATGGTAAGAGTTCCTTCTTTTTTACAGAAGCATAGTATTCCATTTGGTAGATGTAACACAGTTTATTAATCCAGTCATCTGCTGATGGGAACTTAGAATGTTTCCAGATCTTAGCTATTGCAAATTGTGCTGCTATATAAAATATTGTATTTATGTATCATAAATAAAACATCAAAATACTACTTCTGAAATTTAAATCTTCAGTATATGAATTAAATAACAAACTAGATTAGGAAAAAAGGAAATCAAATCTAGGAAATATTACAGAAAGTTGAGCAAAAGATTTATTAAATATATGAGTGCTAATTAAGAAGTGTGGTGATTAAGTCCAACACAAAACTAACACAAGTCCTAAAATCAGAGAATATAAGAAATAGAGAAGGAATCATCAAAGAGATGTTATTAAAATCGTATCTCTGAGCTTAAGAAATATCCAAGTTTTCAGAATGAAACAAATCTATGGAGTAAAGTACAGAGTTCAAGGGATAAAAGAAACCATACCAAAATATATACTGATGAAATTTTAGAATCACAATGATAAGTTTTTTTAAAAAGGTTTCAGAGCAGAAAAATAAGGTTCCTACTAAGTAATAAGAATCAGATGCAAATTCCAACCCTTTATCAGAAATGCTGGATACTAGATATCAATAGAATAATGCCTGATGAACACTATTTTGTACCAACAATTGTTACCTAGTCAGAAAATCAACTCTGTAAACTAAGGCAAATGTGCAAATACTAAGCAAATTTTCCCATCATGCATTCATATTTTTTTTAAATTCTATAAAAGGTGCTTTAACGAAATGATTTTTTAAATGAAGGAATGATAGGAGAATTTTAAATAGTGGTGGCATAACATGATCTACAAGAAGAAAAGATCCCCCCAAATAGACATTTTCCTTTTAAGCATTAAGTAATTAAAGTCACAGACTTATATTTCTTACTCTATAGCTCCAACTGTAATCCTTAATTTTCTGTAAATAATATCAGTTAAGTTTTTACCTCTGTTGTAGTGCTTATAATACCTATGAAAAAGCTGTTTTATGAAGATTTGAAATACAGACAATCTTTATTATCTCCTTCCTTCTGCTCACTCTGGGGTTTTCTTGTTACTCTCTTTCTAATTCTTTGAGTTTTAGAGTTAGATGATTTACTACCATTTTTTCTTGTTTTTTAAGGTAGGCCTGTAGACCTATAAACTTCCCTCTCAGGACTGCTTTCATTGTGTCCCATAGGTTTTGGATTGTTGTGTTTTCATTGTCATTACTTTCCAGGATGTTTTTAATTTCTTCTTTGATCTCATTGGTAAACCAATCAATATTTAATAACATTCTATTCAACTTCCAAGTATTTGAGTGTTTCGAATTGTTTTTATTGTAGTTTATTTCTAATATTATGCCATTGTGATCTGAGAAGATGCTTGGTATGATTTCAATCTTCTTGAATTTGGGGAGACTTTGTTTGTGACCCAATATGTGGTCTATTTTTGAAAAAGTCCCATGTGCATTTGAGAAGAACATATATTCCGTGGCTTTGGGATGAAATGTTCAGAAGATGTCAATTAAATCCATCTGATCTAGTGAGTCATTTAGGCTTCCTGTTTCTTTGCTGATTTTTTGTCTAGAGAATTTGTCCAGTGATGTCAGTGGTGTATTAAAGACCCCTAATATGATTGTATTGTTGTCGATCACGCCCTTGATATCTTCCAGGAGATTTTGTTTTATGTATTTGGGTGTTCCTGAATTGGGTGCATATATGTTTACCAGGGTTAAATCCTCTTGTTGTATTGATCCCTTTAGTATTATGAAGTGGCCTTTTTTATCTCTTCTTATGGCCTTCACTTTGAGGTCTATTTTGTCCAATATAAGTATTGCTACCACAGCTTTTTTTTCATTTCTATTTGCCTGAAAGATATTTTTCCATGCCTTCACTTTCAGTCTGTTTGAATCCCTTATTCTGAGGTAAGGATCTTGTAGTCAGCAAATATATGGGTCACGTTTTTTTATTCATTCAGCCACTCGATGTCTTTTGATTGGAGCATTTACTCCATTTACATTTAAAGTTATTGTTGAAAGGTACTGGTTTGTAGCCATTTTTATTTTTTGTGCCTGTTTTCTTTCTTAGCTATTAATTTCTTTTTTTACACTAGTTCCTTTTCATTTCTTGCATTGATGGCTTGGTGGTGATAAACTCCCTTAGGCTTTTTTTGTCTGTGAAACTTCTTATTTCCCCTTCAATTTTTAATGATAGCCTTGCTGGATAGAGTATTCTTGGATTTAGTCCCTTGCTTTGCATCACTTTGTAAATTTCCATCCATTCTTTTCTGGCCTGATGTATTTCTGTTGAGAAATCATTTGATAATCTAATGGGAGATCTCTTGTATGTAACTTTCTGTCTCTCTCTTGTAGCCTTTAAGATTCTGTCTTTGTCCTGAACATTTGCCATGGTAATTATGATGTGTCTTGGTGTGGGTCTTTTCGGGTGCACCTTGTTTGGGACTCTCTGTGCTTGCGTGACTTTTTTCTTCCCGACTCAGGGATGTTTTCTGACATTATTTCTTCAAATAGGTTTTGTAACACTTGCTCCTCATTCTGTTGTTCTGGCACCCCTATTATTCACATGTTGCTTCGTTTCATGTTGTCCCATAGCTCCCTTAGGCTCTCCTCCTGTCTTTTAATTTTTTTCTCCAATTGTATTTCAGTTTGTGTGTGTTTTGCTTCCCTGTCTTCTAATTCGCTAATTCGGTCCTCTGCTTCTCCTCGTCTACTGTTGAAACTTCCCATGGTGTTTTTTATTGCAGCTATATCACTCTTCATTTTTTCTTGATTCTTATCTAAGTTATTGATATTTTCCTCCATTTCTTCTTGACTCTTACAAAAGTTTTTGATTTTTTCCTCCATCCAGTTTATGCACTCTAGGACCCTTATTCTAAATTCTTTTTCTGACATATTGCATGCTTCTGTTTCACTTAGCTGCTTTTCTGGCGATTCCTCCCTTTTCTTTCCTTTGGGGGTTTCTTTGTTTACCCATTTTTGGTCTCTCCGACAGATCTAGATATCAAGTAGTGCAGGGGCTCCTCCTTGGGTACAGTGGTTTTTCAGGCTGCAGCTGCTCCTCAAGTGGTCGCAGTAGTGGCTGCTCCTCAGTTGGCAGCAGCTTCTCTGCTGGGTGCTGTTCAGAGCAGTGGTGTCTCCTCTGGTTGGTAGGTGAGGCTGCTTGCACAGCTGCTGTTCCTTGAACAGGAGTGGGATGGTCACGAGGCTGCTGCTCTTCAGGTGGGGGCAGGCTGAGTGTGGCTGCTGCTCCTTGGACAGAGGCAGGCTTTTCATATGGCTTCTGCTCCTCAGATGGGCACAGAGTGCTCACGTGGCTGCTGCTCCTTGGATTGGGGCTGGCTGAACCTGCTGCTGTTCCTCAGATGGGGTGGGCTGCTCATGAGGCTGCCAATCTTTGGACAGGGGCAAGTTGCTTACAGGGCTACTCCTCCTTGTATGAGTGTGGCTGCTTGCACAGCTGCTGCTCCTCAGATGGGGGTGGGCTGCTTGTGTGGCTGCTGCTTCTCGGGTGGGAGTGACCTGCATGTGCGTCTACTGCACCTTGGATGGGGGCTGGATGCTCACCCAATTGCTGCTTTTCGTACAGATGTAGACTGCATGTGGCTGCTGCTCCTTGGACTAGTGTGGGCTGTGCAGGGCTGCGGCTCCTCTGATGTGGTCGGTCTGTCTACTCGTGTGGCTGCTGCTCCTCAGACAGGGGCAAGTGGCTCGGGTGGCTGCTGCTCCATGGGCCAGAGTGAGATGCACGTGGGGTTGCTGTTCCTTGTACAGGGGCTGTCTGCTCACATGGCTGGTGCTCCTCAGATTGAGTATGGGCTGCTTGTGGGTGTGCTTCTCTTTGGGCGGGAGTGAGTTGCATATGTGTATGCTCTTCGGATGGGGGCAGGTTACTCACCCAACTGCTGCTCGTCAGATAGGTGCAGGTTGCGTGTGTCTGCTGCTCCTCGGACCACTGTGGAATGTGCAGGCCTGCTTCTCTTTGGATGTGGGTGGTCTATTTGTGTGGCTACTGCTCCTCAAACTGGGGCAGGCTGCTCAGGCAGCTACTGCTCCTTGAATGGGAGAGGGCTGCTCACAGTGATGCTGTTCCTCATATGGGTATGGGCTGCTCACACCACTGCTGCTCCTTGTATGGATGGGGGCAGGCTGCTTGTGCAGCTGCTGCTCCTTGGATGGGGGCTGGTTTCACACACACTTACTGCTCCTCAGACAGGAGGAGGGTGTGGGCTGCACAGCTGCTGCTCCTCGGATGGGGGTGGGCTTCATGGAGCTGCCACTCCTCAATAGTGGGCAGGCTGCTTGTGCAGCTGCTGCTCCTCAGAACGGGCAGGCTGCTCACACAGATGCTGCTCGTTGGACAGGGGCAGGCCACGTGAGGCTTCTGCTCTTAGGCCTGGGGCAGGTTGCTCACAGGACTGCTGCTCCTTGGACACGAGTGGGCTGCTCATGTGTCTGCTGCTTGTGTGGTTGCAGTGCCCTGGGCTAAGACGTTGGGCAGGTCAGAGGGGAGCATGCTTCAGAACTCACAGGAGGCTGCACCCACGGTGGCTGGAGACTCGTTGACCATGGGAGCACAGGTGAGGTAGCAGGTCCCTGGCAGGGGTGTCTGTAGAGTCCCAGGTGTTATCTGAGGGCACCCTGGGTGAGGGTGAGGCCTGGTTCCCAGTTACAGCAGTTCTCCCCTTAAAAGCGCTAGGCCTCTGAGGATGAGCCGGCCCCCAGGAACTGCTTACAATGGTAGTAGAGGCTGCCTAGTTAGGCGAGCCCATTTAGCCTGACACAAAAGGTCTAGTGGGATCTATCTGTGCCTCACTCACATACACATACACACATCCCACATGACCAAACACTCCTCTTTTGGTCCGTCACTGACTCACGCTCTCTCCCTCATTGCTGCCTTCTTCCTGCCTCTGTAGTTGGGTTTGGCGTGCTATTGACCCGTTTGTGGGTGGAGTTTCCTCTCCAGGTGTCTGGTTATGAGGCTTACTCTCTAGCGCCTAGCCGACAAGATAAAATTCACCTCGACAAGACACAACACAATGAGACCAAATCACGAATGTACTCACGACAATAATAACCCCACTATAAGTGACCACCTGAGAAAAGAGAATTAGGGGCGACAAAAGAGAGCATAAATGATATTGAAGAAAGTGAAAAAGATGAGAGAAAAGAAAAAGAAAGAAAAAGAAGATTACACATATATATATATATGAAATACCACAGAACCAATAGATAAACAAAACAAAACAACAGAAATAATAAATAAATAAATAATATAAAAACAAAACAAACAAACAAAATACAAACACCAAACCCCCAGCAAAGAGGGTGGGGCAGAATCTGTAGATGCTGAGCTTATATATAGAAGATAAGGTTAAGAATTGGATGAATATAGGGAGGATCTCAGTTCACTATAGACGAAGTAGAAAGGGGTGGGTGGATAAGAAGAAAGAGAATGAGAAAATATAATAATAAAATTAGAAAAACTTTGATTTCAAAAATGGTTTTAAAAATAGCAAATAAAATAAAATAAAATAGAGTGATGGAAAAATAATGTGAAATGAATAGAAAATAAAGCCAAAAAACAAAAAAAGAAAAACAAAGAAAAAAGAAAAAAGAGAGAGAGAACAAAGTAATAAAAAATAAAATAAAAATGAAAAAGTGAAGTGTTCCTTTGGCTGGCTGAACATCCCAGTCTTCTGTAATGCAGTTTTTCTCAGGTGCCCATTGTGGGGACTGAAAGTTTCTCTTTAATCCAGCCACTTTGGACTGCCAAGGACTACTTAGGGGTTTGTTTGTTTTTTAATCCTTTTTACCATTCAGGGTGGAATCTGGGTGTGGCTATATTGGTTGCCTGGATACTGGAGGGAGGGGCTATCTCTTTAGGACAAAAAGGCTGCCCTGGTCCCAGGCTCAGTATAAGGCAGCACCAAACTCACTGCCACTTCTCCTGGATCCCCCTCTCCCCCCAGATTCCACAATTCCGCACCTTCTCCCACACTCCAGCCATGGGTAAGTGTCTGTATAAGAAAGGTCCTATGAACTAGGCTCTATGAAGAAAGGCACAAGCCACAGAGAGAGAGAGGCTGTACCTCTGTGCACTCCTCTCTTGCCAGCACTCTTCAGCCTTTACTGACTGTGGACCCGGAACTAGAATCCCCTGCTAGGGGGGAAAGGCTGCGCATCTGTGCGCTCTTCTCCTGCCAGCACTCCTCAGCCTTTCCTGATTGTGGACCCATATCTAGAATCCCCTGCCGACCAGCAGTTCTGCATACCTTCTTTCCACTGCGCCTGTCCCAAGGGACGTGGCCCAACCTGGTGCCATGTGGATTCGCTCTGATCCTCAGGGATCGGATGTCTGGCCAATTATCTTTCCCAGAGCCTTGACTTTACCTTTCTCCTGGAGTCCTCTGCCTTTCCCAGCTTCAAACTGTCTTCCAGCTGAATCTCCTCTGCCAATTCTGGCTGGATGTTACTCATTTCAGCTGCTCGCCCTATCTGCTCTGGGACTAGGCACGGAACACATCTGTCTGTACCACCGCCATTTTGTCTCTCTCACTTGGTCTTTCAATGATTCTTATACACACAAAAATCTGAGACTTACTTTTCAAGAGCCCTGTGCCTTTTATAAGCCCAAAACTACTTTTAGTCTTAAAACCTCAGTCTTAATTAATGGTATTATTCAACATAACCAAATTTGGAGAAAATTAAAATTCAGCATATGAATGAGAAAAGGAAATATCAGAGGAGCCTGTGGACAAAATAATTCACTGAGATAATATATAACTGGTAGGCCCACACGAAAATGGGGTCATGATAGAAGAGCTAAGAAGATACAAAATGTGCAAGCATCCAAGTAACAGTAAAAAAAAAAAAAAAAAAAAGTAGAAAAGGAACCAACTTGTTTATGCAAATACCACTCACCACTTCCTGGATCAAGGAAAAGTGACATCACTATAGAGTGCAGAGAAATTACAACCGGCCTGCTCCATCAACAGGCAGCAACTGCCTTAGTATGAAGTGTTACTCCAAAAATGACTACTGCAGAACTGACAACCCAAAGCAACACCAACCAAGCTAATAAGCAAATGCTCAAGCAAGTTGAAAGACTCACTGGAGCACCATATAATGAATGAGCAGGTGAAAACGAGACTGAGAATAAACTATGGAAATCAATGTGAAGAAACTCATTGATTAAATGATGCCTAAATAGTCCCAATTCTGACCAGAACGGCTCCAAACTGTAGAGGGCATGAGAAAAAAGGAGAAGACTACTGTGTGCCTCTTCCCACCCGCAGCTGCCCACCAAATTTACTGTAGGCTTAACACTGGCTCAGGATACCATTTTCATACCCCAACAGATTCAGGTGATCTGAAATCTTGCTCCTGCCCCCACCCACACAGTTTGACCAACCCTTCTCATATACCCACTCACATTCACTCTGATTGAACTCACTTAGTCATTCTTCTGCTGGCATCAGCCCTCACTAACGTTTACCAGCTGTGAGGGTTAATTTTATGTGTAAACTTGGCTAGGCTATGGTACCCAGTTGTGTTGTCTAGAAGTCGCCTTGGTGTTTTTTAGATGTGATTAACATGTAAATAAGTAGGCTTTGAATAAAACAGATAATCCCTCTATAGCAGGGGTCCTCAAACTTTTTAAACAGGGGGCCAGTTCACTGTTCCTCAGACCATTGGAGGGTTGGATTATAGTTAAAAAGAAAAAAAAAACAACTATGAACAAATTCCTATGCACACTGCACATATCTTATTTTGAGGTAAAAAAACAAAACGGGAACAAATACAAGATTTGTATTTGCATGTGGCCCGTGGGCCGTAGTTTGAGGACCCTTGCTCTATAGTGTGCATTAGCATCATCCAATCAGTTGAAGGCCTTAGGAGCAAAGGCTGAAAGCCTCCCCAAAGAAAGAATTATCAACTAGGCTGGTGTGTCTCAGTTGGTTAGTGTTGGCCCACGCACCAGACGGTCACAGGTTTGATTCTTAGTCAGGGCACGTGCCTGGGTTATGGGTCCCATGGATGTGTCTCTTTTCTATGGACATGTCCATTTACGTTCCTTCCTCTCTAAAATCATTTTTTAAAAGAATTACCTATGCCTATAGATTGCAAAATAGAAATTCTGTCTGAATTTCCAGTCTTTGGACTCACAACTACAATATGAACTTTTGCCTAAATTTCCACCCTGCTAAACTGCCCCGCAGAATTCTCACTTGCTAGCCCCCACAATCACATAAGCCAATTACTTAAATCAATCTCTCTGTCCCGTTTTCACTCTCTCCTTCTCCCACTCTTCTATGTTCTTATATTAATGGTCTACCTTACTATTGGGTCTATTTCTCTGGGAACTCCTATACATTGCTCATTCTAATCATTTTTCTACCAGTAACACTATATCTTTTCTTATAATGAGACTAGAGGAACGGTACACGAAATTTGTGCATTTGGGCAGGTCCCTCAGCCCAACCTGCACACTCTTGCAGTCCAGGAGCCCTCGGCAGATGTCCAACTGATGGCTGAGGCAGGGAGCAGACCTAAACCATCATTCAGATGCCCTAAGCAGTGCTGCAAGGGCAGTGAGGCTCCCACCACCAACTCTGCACTCGCCAGCCATGAGCCCGGCTTCTGGCTGAGCAGCACTCCCCATGTGGGAGCACACTGACCACCAGGGGGCAGCTCCTGCATTGAGCATCTGCCCCCTGTTGGTCAGGGCTCATAAAAGTGACTGGTCCTTCTGCCATCTGGTTGATTTGTATATTAGCCTTTCATTATATAGGCTACATGGCAGCTATTTCATAACTACTACAACTACTGACATTTTTTCTTAGCAAGGTATAATCCTTTATAATAAAGAGCTAATATGCAAATGGTCATCACACCCTCACTCTGTGATGCCCTTACTCTATTACAATCCATCACTATGAGGCTGAATTCACAGTGGGCAGACGTGGGTGGGTGAGGCTGTGTGTGCAGTGAGGCACATGTGGGTTGGCAGGGACTTGACACTACATGCTTGGCACAGAGGTGGGTCCCAGCGGCTCCATGTGGCAAGGCCTGGGAGTCCCGCACTCCATGCAGCATGGAGGCGAGAACCCTAGTTCCAGCCTACCTCTTTGGGGCAATCCATCAATGAGCCCTAGATGGGTGGGTGGGGCCTACCTCTTTTTTAAAAAATATATTTTATTGATTTTTCACAGAGAGGAAGGGAGAGGGATAGAGAGTTAAAAACATCGATGAGAGAGAAACCTCGCTCAGGTGCCTCCTGCACACTCCCTACTGGGGATGTGCCCGCAACCAAGGTACATGCCCTTGACCGGAATCGAACCTGGGACCCTTGAGTCCACAGGACCATGCTCTATCCGCTGATCCAAACCGGTTAGGGCGGCCCACCTCTTTGGGGTGATCAATCACAAGGCTCCCGCACTGTGAGAAGGCACAGGCCAGGCTAGGGGATGCCCCCCCAGTGCATAAATTTTGTGCACCAGGCCTCTAATATTTAGATAAGTTATAAGCAATATATAGGTTTGAGATTCTCATTCTGTTCTTCGCACCTAATAATATAAAATCACTATTCCATATCCTGGCTAGGTTTGAGTCACTTGTGGCTCTTCTTAAAAGGACACATCCCAGAGTTCTATCATGAAATACTGACTAAGAATTCCCTCAGTTGATTTTGATTCGCAGCCAAGGGCTAAAATCCCTGGACATAAAATCATTTGACTATAGTATCTCCAGTAGTAGAGTCCAAGACCACTTTTTAAAATGAGGAACTTAACTAATGTCGAACAAGTGACATATTCATATTCCCAAAGTGAAAACATCAGGTTAATATGTTTTTCATATTTCTTGAAGGTTAATTTTATTTTTGTATAAATTCCAGAAAGAATATGACAGTTATTCTTATCTCAGTGCATGTATATTTTATCGTAATATTTAGGAAATAATCAAGCACAGGCAGCTCTGTTTTATAAAGTGGTTCATGCCAGGTACACATGAAATTCTCTGGTATATAGTTAAAAGACCTCACAAATGTCTAAAATCTTGACCATTTTTTGTGTTGTTAAAGTTATAAAATTTTATCTGAGGACATATACATGTCAATGTTTTATGTCTGCTGATTTAATCAAAGGAATTTAGTTGACCTCACTTTTCTATTGATGAAACTTTATCAGATGCATTCAAAGAACTATCATAAATCTTGTAGTAGCTGGCAAAAAATTTACAGAATCACTTTATATTATGGATATAAAAAATACATAATAATCAATATTTTCAGTTATCTACTACTGCTGGCTTAATTTTAGTCTTCTTTGCCTAATGCAACATTTGCATCCTTTAAAGAATTAAAAAATCACTGAACAGCCCTGACTGGTTTTGCTCAGTGGATAAAGAGTCGGCTTATGGACTGAAGGGTCCCAGGTACGATTCCAGTCAAGGGCATGTACCTTGGTTGCGGGCACATCCCCAGTAGGAGGTGTGCAGGAAGCAGCTGATCGATGTTTTTCTCTCATCCTCTCATCAATATTTCTCACTCTCCATCCCTCTACCTTCCTCTCTGTAAAAAAAAAAAAAAAATTCACTGAACACACACATACAATCAGCTAAGATGCAGGTTCCCACTAATTTCTACTCTACCTGTCTCATGTCCAACATTGGAAGAGTGGGCAAAAGTATTCAATATTAGTATTATCTATAAATTATATCACTCTAACCTTAATTGTGAAATGTAGGTTACTAATTTATGATAATCATAATATCTCTTCAGAATCCTATATAATAAAAGGCAAATCCACTGAACAGCGGAACAAGTGGTTGTTATGACACATACTGACCACTAGGGGGAAGATGATCAACACAGGAGTTGCCCCTTGGTGGTCATTGTGTTCCCACAGCGGGAGTGTTGCTCAGCCAGAAGCCAGGCTCATGGATGGTGAGCACAGCGGCAGTGGCTGGAGCCTCTCCTGCCTCCATGGCATTGCTAAGAATGTCTGACTGGGAGCAAGCCTATGCCATCAGTTGGACATCCCCCGAGGGCTCCCAGACTGAAAGAGGGTGCAGGCTGGGCTGCAGGAGGCCCCCCCTCCGCCCCCCGTAAGTGCACGAATTTCATTCACCAGGCCTGTAGTAGTTTATAATATGCATTCGTATCACATTCCACATTAAGGTCCAAACCTCTGTTAATAACACTGACTAAATACTTTAGTTCATAACATTAGCAATCAATACTTTATCTGACCATACAAATGGATGTATTTGATACACACATACGCACACCATGGTTTTCTAAGATGTTATTGAACTTATCACAAAATATAAATTGAATTATTTTATAAAAATAGTTCTAACATTATTTATTACCTACTTTCTCTTGTTCATTTAGCCCAACAGAACTCCTTTGCAAGAAGATAGCCTAAGGAATATTCTACATTATCTAGCTATGAAACAGTTTTATAAAACCAAGTGTCCCATACATTTATTCTAATGAAGTGGTTCAATTTAGAATGTAATCTAACCAAATATATTTAATAGCATGGCCAGGAAAATCACCACCATGTATTTATATAAAAGTCTAAGTGACCAAACAACCAGTCGACTGGTTGCTATGATGCACACTGACCACCTGAGGACAGACTGCTCAACTCAGGAGCTGCCCCCTGGTAGTCAGTGTGCTTTCACAGGGGGAGTGCCGCTCAGCTGACCTACGCGTGCCAGATGCAGGGCTCATGGCTGGCGAGTGCTGCTCTGGTGGTGCAAGCCTCTCCCAATTGGGTCTGACTGGGCATGAGCCAGCACAGGCACAGTGGGCCCAAGATGAGCGGGGGCAGCAGGCAGGAGAGACAGGTGGCATTGGACTGCCAATTTTGGCTCAATCCCCGAAGGCCATGCCAAGGGAACCCCACTGCAGGTGTCCTCTAGTGGTTTATAAAACAATATGTGTGAGAGAAAAGGAAGTGGCCTCTTGATTCTGCATGGAATCTTCTTATTTGTATTTCCACTTCTCCTCCTACATTTGTAACAACTGAATAAACTGAGAATGTTGTTTCTTCTTGTAGCTATAATCACTCTAGACCCGTGGTCAGCAAACTGCGGCTCGCAAGCCACATGCGGCTCTTTGGCCCCTTGAGTTTGGCTCTTCCTAAGCCTTAGGAGTACCTTAATTAAGTTAATAACAATGTACCTACCTATATAGTTTAAGTTTTAAAAATTTGGCTCTCAAAAGAAATTTCAATTGTTGTACTGTTGATATTTGGCTCTGTTGACTAATGAGTTTGCCGACCACTGCGACAAAATGATTAGCTAAAATACACTGATATGATCAATATATTTATCAATTAATAGTGAAAAAGGCCCTAGCTACTTTCACTCAATGAACCATTTTACTTCCCATATTCCTCTAATTCCTTATTCTGATTTTATTTATTACAGCTCTGCATCTATATATTCCAGATCCCCTTTTCTTATTGTTTTTATCTGTTCTTTTTATTATTCATTTATTTCATTTTATTTTCTCCTCATATGATATACCCTTTTATACCCCTTTTTCTATCATTCTTACTCTATTTTCTCTTTCCTAATTATCTGTTCTCTGATGTTTGCTTTTTTTTGGTGGTGTAGGAGTCTTGTGTACATTTTTCTTTTGTTTATTCTGTTTGTTTGTTTTTGTGTGTGTGTGTGTGTGTTTGGTTTTTTTAAATATATTTTATTGAGATTTTACAGAGAGGAAGGGAGAGGGATAGAGAATTAGAAACATCGATGAGAAAGAAACATTGATCAGCTGACTCCTGCACACTCCCTACTGGGGATGTGCCCACAACCAAGGTACATGCCCTTGACTGGAATCGAACCTGGGACCCTTGAGTCTGCAGGCTGATGCTCTATCCACTGAGCCAAATCAGTTAGCATAGTGGTCGGCAAACTGCGGCTCGTGAGCCACATGCCGCTCTTTGGCCCCTTGAGTCTAGCTCTTCCACAAAATACCGACTTCTGTGCAAGGGCCACGAAGTTTCAATCGCACTGTACGTGCACGCCACACTCAAGGGGCCAAAGAGCCGCAGTTTGCCGACCAGTGGGTTAGGGCAATGTGTGTGTGTGTTTTTTATGCTGTATTTTGTTCTGTTCGTTCAGCACTTCCACAACAGCACCCATGAAATGGTCGGGCATGAGCCACATAGTCAGCCAGCCTAAGAGGAGACTCCATCCATGAAAAGGACAATAACATTCAAAACCCAACTACAACAGCAGAACCCAAATAACTCAAGTAATGGGCTTTCCTAGGGTACCCAGCTCAGGAGATCTAAGAGACTACACTACTGGGTTCCCCAAAAAACCTAATACATAAGACCACCCCACAAAATCTGGGAGGCATAGCAGTTTGATCTAATACACAGAAACAAAATCAAAGGGACAGCAAAATGGGGAGACAAAAAACAAGCCCCAAATGAAAGAAAAGGTGGAATCAGCAGAAAATGAACTAAATGAAATGGAAGTAAAGAATTTGTCACATAAAGAATTCAGAGTAATGGTAATAAGGGTGCTCAAACAATTCAGTGAGAACTTCAAGCAATTTAATGAGAATTATAATGCTTAGTGAGAGCTACACCAACATGAAAAGAGAGCTTGAAACAATACTTAAGAATCAACTGGAAATGAGGAATGACATATCTGAAATAAGTAACACACTGGACGGATTCAGCAGTAGACTAGAAGAAGCTGAGGACTGAATCAGCAAGTTGGATGATGGGTAGAAGAAAACACCCATTCAGAGAAGCAAATAGCAAAAAAATTAAAAAGCAGGAGGAGAGTCTAAGGGAGCTTTGGGACAACATGAATGTAACAACATTTGCATTATAGGGGTACCAGAAGGAGTAGAATCTGACAAAGGAATAGAGAAATTCTTTGTAGAAATGATGGCAGAAAATTTCCCTAACCTGGTAAAAGGAAAAAATTACTCAAGTTCTGGAAACCAAGAGTCTGAATCAAGATGAACCCCAAAAGACCAACACTGAGGCACATATTAATTAAAATGGAAAACATTAAACATGCAGAAAGAATCTTAAAGGCTGAGAGAGAGAGAGAGAGAGAAAGTTAACTATAAGGGTGCGCCCATTAGATTGTCAGCTGACTTCTCAATAGAAACACTTCGAGCCAGAAGGGGATGGCATGAAGTATATACAATAATGAAAATCAAGGGACTAAACCCAAGATTACTCTATCCAGCAAAGTTATCATTGAAAATCAAAGGTGCAATAAAGAGCTTTGCAGCTTAAAAAAGTGGCTAAAAAAGTTTATTATCACCAAACCAACACTGCAAGAAATGCTAACAGGACTGTTGTTAGAAGAAGAAATAGAGATAAAGAGAAAGTCACAGACATAGAGAATAAGAATGACAATACATAGGTAGCTATCAATAATAACCTTAAATGTAAATGGCTTCAGTGCTCCAATAAAAATACATAGGGTAGCTGAATGGATAAGAAAATACGACCCATATGTATTCTGTCTACAAGAGACCCACCTCATAACTAAGGACTCACACATGAAAAATTTCCTATCAGTCCTTTGCTATATAAAATGCAAGCAGAAATGAAAAAAAAAAAGCTGGGGTAGCAATGCCCACATCTTACAAAATGGACTTCAAAGTGAAAGCCATAACAAGAGATAATGAAAGCCATTTCATTATACTACTAAATGGATTGATATAACAGGAGGATATAATTCTGGTAAACATATATGCACCCAATACCATAGCATCCAAATATATATAAAAAAATCTGGGAGTTGTATGCATTCATATAAGCCTAACCAATGGACACAGACACCAGGGTGGTGAGGGCATGAGTGGGGGGTTGGGGAGCTATGGAGGGATAAGGACACATATGTAATACCTTAATCAATAAAGAAAAAAATCTGAAGGATTTTAAGGGAGATCAACAGCATTATAATCATAGGAGGGGGAATTTAATATCCCACTGACACCATTGGATAGATTTTCTGGACAAAAATTCAACAAGGAAACAGGGATCCAAAACGAAACTCTATATCAGATGGAATTATTTGATATTTTCAGAACATTTCACCTAAAAACTATAGAATATCCATTCTTCTCAAGTGCACATGGGGTATTGTCAAAGATAGACTGCATATTAGGACACAAAACAATTCTCTACAATTAAGAAGATTGAAATCATATTAAGCATCTTTTCAGATCACAATGGCATGAAATTAGAAATCAACTACAATAAAATACTCAAAAGCATCCAAATACATGAAGGCTAAATAGCATTCTATTAAACAATAAATGGGATACCAAAATGATCAAAGAAGAAATAAAAAAAACATCCCGGAAACAAATGAAAATGAAAACACAACAAACCAAACCTATCGCATGCAGTGAAAACAATCATGACAGGTAAGTTCACAGCATTACAGGTCTATTTTAAAAAAATAAGAAAAATGTTTAATAAATTATCTATCCCTACAATTTAAAGAATTACAAAGAGAACAACAATAAAATACAAAAGTAGAAGGAAGGAAATGATAAAGATCAGAGTAGAAATAAGTGAAATAGAAATTTTAAAAACAATACAAAAGATCAATAAAGTCAAGAGTTGGTTCTTTGAAAAGATAAACAAGATTGATGAACCTCTAGGCAAACTTATCAAGAAATAAAGAGGACCAAAATTAAAAAAAAAAATCAGAAATGAGAGAGGTGAAGTAACAATTGACCCCACAGAAATACAAAGGGCCATAAAAAAAAATACTATGAATGACTATATTCCAAAAGAAACTGAACAACCTGGACAAAAATGGACACATTCCTAGAAAAAGATAATCTTCTAAAAATCAATCCAGAAGAATCAGAAAACCTGAATAGGCCAATATCTACTGATGAAATTGAAACAGTAATTAAAATATAAAAAATAAAAAATCCCAGCAAACAAAAGTGCTGGTTCAGATGGCTTTACAGGTGAGTTTAACTAAACATTCAAAGAACTAACACCTATCCTCAAACTATTCCCAAAAATTCAAGTGGAATGAACATTTCCAAGCTCTTTCTATAAGGCCAACATTACCTCAATTCCAAACCCAGATAAAGATTCTACAAAGAAAGAGACTTATAGGCCAATATCCGTGATCAATTTATTTGCTAAATTCCTCAAAACATATTAGCAAATCAGATCCAGCAATATGTTAAAACTATCATACACCATGACCAATGGGATTTAGTCTGGGGTTGCAAGGCTGGCATAATAGTCACAATTCAGTAAATGTGATATCTCATATAAACAGATGGCAGGACAAAAATCACATGAAAATATCGATTGCTGCAGAAAGAGCATTTGACAAAATACAACACCCTTTTTTGATAAAAAATAACAAAAAACAAAAACAAAAACAAAACAACTCTTAGCAAAGTGGGAATGGAGGGATCATACCTCAAAATAATAAAAGCCCTATATGACAAACATACAGCCAACATCATACTAAATGGGCAAAAACTAAAACAATTTCCAATAAGACCAGGAATAAATTGAGGATTACCATTTTCACCACTCTTGTTCAACATAGTACTGAAAGTCCTAGCCATAACAATTAGACAAGAAGAAAAAATAAAAAAGTAACCAAATTGGAAAAGATTATATAAAACTCACATTATTTGAAGATGACATGATATTGTACATAGAAACCATAAATACTCCACCAAAAAACTACTAGATATAAAAAATCAATTCAGCCACATAGCAGGTTACAAAATTAACACCCAGAAATATATGGCATTTTTATATACCAAAAATGAATTCTCAGAAAGAGAAACTAAGAAAACAATCATACCTACCATTATAACAAAAAAAATTAGGTACTTAGGAATAAACCTAACCAAGCAGATTAAAGATCTGCAATTGGAAAACTGTAGAATGTTCAAAAAAGTAATAGAAGAAGGTTTAAACAAGTGGAAAAATACACAGTGTTCGTGGATTGGTAGAATCAATATCATTAAAATGTCCATGCTACCCAAAGCAATCTATAGCTTCATTGCAATCCCTATTAAAATACCAATGGCATATTTCACAGATCTAAACTGTTCAAAACGTTATATGGAATAAAAAAAGACCTCGAATAGCCACAGCAATCTTGAAAATGTAGACCAAAGTTGGAAAAAGAACACTATCGGATATGAAGTTATACTACAAAGCCACTGTACTCAAAACATCCTGGTACTGGCAAAAAACAGCAGCAACAACAACAACGACAACAACAAAAAGACCCACACACAAAAAACAGGCATATAGATCAATGGAACAGAACAGAGAATCCAGACATTGACCCAAGCCATTATGTTCAATTAATATTTGACAAAGGAGGCAAGAACATACAATGCAGCAAAGACAGACTCTTTAATAATTGTTGTTTGGAAAATTGAAGGAAAGAAAGAAAGAAAGAAAGAAAGAAAGAAAGAAAGAAAGAAAGAAAGAAAGAGGGAGGGAGGGAGGGAGGGAGGGAGGGAGGGAGGGAGGGAGGGAGGAAGGAAGAAAGAAACTCGTCCACCAACTTACACCATACACAAGAATAAACTCAAAATGGATAAAATACTTAAAGTAAATTATGAAACCATAACAATCTTAGGAGAAACCATAGGCAGCAAAATCTCAGACATTTCACGTAGCAATATGTTTGCCAATACATTCCCTAGGGCAAATGAAACTAAGGAGAAAATAAATAAATTGGGACTACATCAAAATAAAAAGTTTCTGCACAGCAAAAGAAACCATCAATAAAGTGAAAAGAGAGCCCACTGAATAGGAGAATATATTTGACAATCATATATTCAATAAGGGTTAATTTCCAAAATATGTAGGGAACTCATACAGCTTGACAAAAGGAAAACAATTCAATTTAAAAAAGGACAAAGGGCCTACTTAGACATTTCTCCAAACTGAACATACAGAAGGCCAAGAGATATACAAAAAATGCTCAGTCACTAATCATCAGTGGGATGCAAATTAAATTGACAAAGAGTTATCACCTCACACCTGTCAGAATGGCTATCATCAACAAATCAATAAACAAAAAGTGTTAAGGAGGATGTGGAGAAAAGGGAACCCCAGTAGAGTGCTGGTGGGAATGCAGACTGATGTAGCCACTGTGGAAAACAGTATGGAGTTACCTCAAAAAGTTAAAAATGGAATTCCTATTTTACCCAGTGATCCCACTCTAGAAATATATCCTAAGAAATCAGAAACACCAATCAGAAAGAATATATGCATCCCTAAGGTTCATAGCCGTGCAATTTATAATAACTAAGATTTCTAAACAGCCCAATTGCCCATCAGCAGATCAGCGGATAAAAAAGCTGTGGTACATTTACACAATGAAATACTATGCACCTGTAAGAAAGGAATATCTCTTACCATTTGCAACAGCATCAATGGTCATGGAGTGTATTATGCTGCAACGAAATGGTAAAACATCTAATGTTATATGCTAAGGAGTTTAGTATTTATTTTATGGATTTAAAAGTAGATGAGTATCCTGAGTAATAAGAAAAAAAGAAAAATAGATTGTTATGGATTATAAGAGAGGAATTTGTTCAGTAATGTGTGATCTACAATCTCTAATCATGGAGAACAGCAAGAATTTTAAGGTATTTGATGGTTTAGAAGTCATCGGTGACCTTTGAAAAGGCAGACTTACAAATTGATGGAGACAAAACAAAAGAAGTAAATTATATTTTCTGTTCTGGCCAAAATAGAGTAACAGGCATCAGATATATGGCCTGGAACACCTGGAAAAATAATGAAATAAAATAAGATAAAATTTTGAAAGACACTGGACATCAGGAAGCAGAGACTGATCCCTCACAGATAAGAAATAAATGAGGTGAGGCCTATGATGGCTCCAAATTCCTTGAGTTTCTAGGCCACAGCTCAGAGAGGCAGAACTCAAGCAAAGACCAGCACTCTCACTACTAGTATGTAGAGGAGATGGAGCTAATACACTGTAGAGAACAAGGTGGGTAGAGTTCTCAAGGCAGGCAACCAGAGAGTAAAATGAGAGAAAGCGAGGGAACTACAGAACCTTGCCCCCTCATACGAATGATTCCGCTGATTACTGATCAGCTCGTGTGTGAATACATTATTAGAAGCCAGGAAAGAAACCATGGGAAAGGATTCTTGATAACTGATACTCACACAGGGCCTGCAATAGTGACCTTTACTGTCAGCCAGACTAGAAGATCTCTAGATGCACAGGCATTGAATAATTTACGTGGAAGGGTCTTGCTGCAGAAGTGAGGAACAGTTAACCATACAACATGGTAGAACAGCATTTAGGCATGTACTATCACAGGGAACTGCTCTGCTTATTTCAGTAAAATTTTAAAAAGGACACCAAAGAATCAAACTCTTTCCAAGCAACATAACAGTATCCAAGAAAGGCAAATACTATTTTTAAAAAGAAAATCAATGGTGAACAACACATGGGTTTTAAATTCAGACAGGTTCAGTAGGAGTACTGATCTATCCTTTGCCCTCAGACTTTAATATGGCACTGTTTTTTGGATTATGTTGAAAATGTTACCTTAAAAGATAACTGATCTTGATTTCTGAGGGGGATTTTGGGAGCCACATTAAGTTGTATACCCAATGCCTCACTCACCTCACCCATATTTGGGCAAATATCAAAACCTGAGGGCTTTGAGTACAGTACATAAGAAAAAACAAACCTCTCAGAAGAACCCGCCTTTCAATTCCTAGCTATAATTTATCCAGGAGAAATGAAAGTACTTGTATGAAGATGTGAATAAGTGAAATATTCATGGCCACTTGATTTACAAACAGCCTCAGACTGGAATCAATTCAAAAGTCCATGAAAAGATGAATGGGCAGCTCAACTGTGGTGTGCCAATACACGGGAATAGTTCTCTACCACACGCAAGAATGCAACCTTGAAGGCCATCCCGGGACAATGCAGGCTGTGCAGGGGCGCCTGCTGACCCGCCTCAGGAAAGAATAAGAATGCTGCCACGCCTGGCAATGGTCTCCTAGCAACTGGGCGGCAGGGACAACAAACCCCTGAGGCCCCTGGGCACCCTGGGCCAAGGGCACCATGGCGGGCCAGCAGTGGCCCTTACCGGAGCCCCACGAGGGGTGGCTGTTAAAGTCGGACCTGAGGAAGAAGGCGCTCATAGAGTCAGGGCTGATCAAGCCGTGGCAGTCAGGGCCGAAGCTGGACAAGAAGCCAGAGCCCAGCAAGAAGTGGATGCCTGGGCCCAGGCCCCTGGAGCCCTTGCCCCTGGGCGTGAAAGGTAAGCCCTCATTCAAGGACAGGGACAGGTTACCTTCCCACTATCTCTCCAGGCAGAACAAGCTTGGGAAGTGCCCCACCTCCATGGGCAGCCGGCGGTGGGTATTTGTGGAGGAGGAAGTGGACGACTTCAGAAAGGGCTGTCCATCTCCGAAAGATGTGATCACTCCTGGCCCTCGGGAGGGATTTCCCCCCATGATTGGTCATAGAATTCCCCGCCCTCCACCCAAAAAGATTCACAGGCAGCCGCCCAAGGGAGCGGACCTGTGTTCCAAGCTCTCGCCAGCCCAGCCAGCACGGAAGGCCTTTGTAGAGAACACTGAAGCCAGCCTGACCCAGCATCCCTTGGCAACCTACCTGAAACTGGAGAAAGATCTCCCTGCAGACCTCCTGCTCAAGGTCCTGGAAGTGCTACATCCTGACAGGGAGCTGGAGGACACGTGGGCATATTGTGAGGGCACCAAGGAAAGAAAGAAGACATTCCCACACCTGTGTGAAGAACATCCTGAGGAGGTGAACCTGGAGCCTCCCCAGGAGGTCAACCTAGAACCTGCAGAAAAAGCCCACCTGGAATCCACCAAGGAGAGTTTCCAGTCAAATTTAAGCAGTTTGTTTCCTGAGGAAGAGACAAAAGCATCATGCATGATGGATATCCGCAAACTTCCTGTTTACCAAAAACAAAGAAGAGCATCAGTTATTAAATTCTGCAGATTGATGAATGAGAATTTTGAAAACATAGACATTGATGAAGAGGACATCATGAAAAAGTTTGAAAATAACCTTGAGGTCCCACTGACCGATAATACAGCCAAAATAAAGGAAACAAGCCAGCTTCCTTTGAATATCAGGCCCTGCAAACAGCTAGATGAAATAAAGCAGAGGAAATTCTCCCTGCAGGAAGGTAACTGGGAAAGGAAACTCCGCAAACAACAAGACCCTTATAAACCCAAAAAGGAGAAGATAAGGTATGGAGCATGGTACCTAGACCCCAAATGCTGGAAAAAGCTGGCCAATGACCAGCCTTTGCTCGACCCTAAACTTGTCCGTGCCAAGGAACATTGGAGCAACGGAAGGCATCTTGAACCAGACATTTTTGATGAACTTTATGGACCAATTGCCTTCAAAGATTTCATTGTAAGCAAGGGCTACAAGATGCCAGGTGTGATTGAGAAGATGTTTATGAGGAAGGGATGGAACTATGAGTCTGTGACGACTCCTATACACCGAGTAATGAAACTCCTCTCCAAACCCAAAGAGGAGGATTCAGAGGAAGAAGGGGATTAGACAATTTTCTATTTACTGCTCACTCGGCTAGTGTCTCTCTCATTTTAACCTCAGTCAGAATTCACCATGAGTGCCTCACTGTGTATAGACAACTTTTATTCCACAACATCTGTAAATTTAACACCTAGTGCAAATAAAAATTTCTAAATCAGCTTCTGCTTGGGTTCATCAATATTTTATGTATTTATTTTACCAACTATGAAGCCAATATTTTTACATTTATTCCTCTCGGTTTTTATTGCATTAGTAGTATTCTATTTTTATTTCAATTATTCATTTTAAAAAAAACATAAATAAAAGAATTACTTAAAAAGGATCTTGTTGCCCAGCCGATGTGGCTCAGTGGTTGAGCATTGACCTATGAACCAGGAGGTCATGGATTGATTCTGGTCAGGGCATATGCCTGGCTTGCAGGCATGATCCCCAGTGAGGGGAGTGGGCATGCAGGATGCAGCCGATGAATGATTCTCTGTCATCATTGATATTTATCTCTCTTCCTCTCCCTCTCTGAAAATCAGTAAAAACATATTTTTAAAAAATTATGCCAGCTAAAGCATGGGATGAATCCCAAAATAATCCTGCAAAATGAAAGAACTATCACTCTGGTAATATTCAATTTCTAATGCATTATGACAATTATTTTTTAAGCAAAACTTGTAACCCACAGCCGAAGAAATTTTTTGTATTGTTTGTGAATTGTCTATGGCTACATTTGCACTACAAGATGGGAATTTAGGAATTGTCACAAAGATCATATGGCCTAGAAGCTTAGCATATTTCCTATCTGAATTTTTACTTTAAAATTTACTGCCCCCCTGATCTGGAAGAAAAATATATTCATACATATATTAAATCAATGATGCCACACTTTAGCTGAAGGAAAGATGATACACACTCATCTATGGAATAGAATGAAGTAAAATATTTTTATAAAATTAACTATTTAGTTAGACCTTTTGGAACACTTTTCAAATCTCCTTTTAATTTTAATATTCTTAGGGACAAAAATCCCTGAGGCATATCATCATATCTGATAGTCCCTGTTTCTTGTAATTTCTTTCCATGTGATGACTTGTCATACAGAGATTTCCCATGATTCCAATTATGTGGGTGTTAAATGTGAGGTAGGGCAGCCTGAACATGATACAGACAGACTAACTTTCTTCCCAGCTGAAATGGCTAATTAATTCAATTGACTGTCCACAAAGGTGGGTTGGCCAGGAAACATGGTTTGTATGTCATATATATATTCCACCCCTACACCCACCCGCCGTGTGACCAAATGAAGTTTATTTAGGGTATTGTGCTCAGGAGTGGACCCTGCACCTCCATGGAGGGATTTCCTGGGATATTCTTCTGCTTTCCCAGACTACCCAGGGCACAAGACTGAATGTTTCCCTTGGTGCCTGGGGTTGCTGCTTGCTCTCTACAGCCCAGGACACCAGCAAAGCACTGCTCCTTGCAATGCCTCCCAGCCAATCAAGTGTCAGGACAAAGGTTTCTACAAAGGACACCCATTCCCCTCAGCTGCCACAGGGTGGGGGCACAGTGCCTGAGCTCAGGACCAGTCCCTGGAAGCAGTATGGGGAGGCTCAGGGAAGGGCAGAGGGTCCAGGAGAACACATGAGGTCTGGATTTCAGGAAGTGAGCTGGAAAGTTTCTCCCACAGACTCAACTTAATAAAAGCGGCGACCTGGGGCCAATACTCAGTGTGAAAAGCAGCTTTCAAGCTGGGAGATCTCTCAGTCAAAAGCATATCCAGGATTTCTGTTTGTTTTTGTTTTTTTGTGGGTTTTTTTTTTTGTGGGGGGGGGAGGATGGGCTGAAATAGGCCTGTGACAATTAAACTTCCTGAAATGAACACCTCAACTACAGGCTCTCTAACCGTCAGGCTTTAAGGGTCTATGTGGGGTGGGATGATTTCAAATGGAGGTTCTCCTAGGGGCGGAGCCGGCAGCTCACAGGGTTTCTTTGGAAAGGATGACACAGGGAGAAACAGTACGGACAGACACACAGAGTTACAGACACCAGGAACGGGAAGCCATGTGACAGAGCCTCTGGGTAAATTATGGTTCTTTCTGTGCAGATATAAAATGGGCGTTATTGAAAGTCATAGGACAGCTCTGGGTGGGGCAGGATCAAGAACTCTTTGACTCTCTCCTCCCTGGCCTCCTTGCACCTGGCCTGGTGCTCCGCAAGGAGGGGCTGCAGAACTTCCAGGAGCTCCTTCTTGAGCTCCCAGGTGAGCATGGCTCCACTGCTGTAATCCTTCCTGATTCGCTCCAGCTTGTCTTCATCCTCGAGGAAGAAGATCATGTACATTAAAAACATGTCCACCTGGCAGTTTTTCTAAAACTGCCTGTGCTCCTGGATGGTGTCTATCCCTCCAGAAAACACACGCTTGTTGACCTTGGTCTTGATCTGCTTGGCTGTGTCTGTGAGGAGGATGGGGGAGTTGGGGTCTCTGGCAATCCTGTGGGTCTGAGTCCCCTGCAGGGTGGGGAAGAAGGCCGAGAGTAGCAGGGTGGTTTAGGATAGAAGATCCTGGGTGTGACATCTCTTGTCATCCTGAAGTAAGGATCCTGGTTGATGGCACAGGAGATGAGGCCCTGAACGTCCATCTCGCCCCCGAAGATCTGTGGGAATGAGTTGCTGAAGGAGGGAGCAGCCTGGATGGCAGGAATGCTGATCTTCCCCTTGCAGTCACTGCCGGCGAAGCCAAAAATGCCTTCGTTTGGTTGAAGTTCACATGTTTCTGAATCTTCACCGTGTTCTTGTAGAAGTCTGGGCTCACCCCCACGTAGTCGAGGTCAGAGAAGATGGGGTTGTTGATGTCAAAGCCTCAGGTGATGATGTCCTTGGCATTTTCCATGGAGTAGCCATACGCCTGGTCCAGGATCAGGACTTCCACAGGTACTTCTGGTCATCTGCCATCTGGATGAGCAAGAGCACATTCAACATGTCCTGCAGCCACTTTGTGAAAATGAACGGGATGTGGTGGCCTACATGCATGGCTTCGGCAGAGGGGCCACTGCCCATATACAGGTGAAACAGCTTCTTGTTTTCATAGGCATCGAGGACTTGGTTCATGTCTCTGTTTGAGAAGAAGGTGCATCTGTGCAGGAAGCAGTGCGGTCTCTGGCCCCTGGCTCTCTCTATTCTGTTTATCAGCTCTTCGTCAATGTCACTGCTTCCAAATAGAACAATGAGCTTGTCATAGTCACTTCCTTTTGCACTGCTCGTCTGTACAGTTCGGTGGTCCACAATATCCACTTCAGCTTCCGTGGCACCTGGGCCACTAACCCAGGTACAAGGTTCCCTGGAAGGCAGTCCGCCTTGTAGTTCTCCCTGGTTGTCACTTTGTAGCTCATTTTTAGCAATAACAGCCTCTTCACTGCAGAATCAATTTCATCCTAAGCTGCAGGGGACACTGCAGAGGTGGCCAGTGGAGTAGCTGAGATCTCTGTGCAGCTGGGCTCTCCTTTTATAGTCTTCCCCCTCTTACTGTTTCCTTTTTTAAGCCCCTTTCTTCTCTTTTCTTTTTGTTTACCTCACCCTGCAGCTATTTGCAGTAAGGATTTCTTAGAAATCAACCATTTTCTCACAAACACTTGAGCCTCTTGACCAATTCCTCATGAGACAGTCCAATCAGGAGTTGGCTGTGACTGTGTGGTTTGGGGGAGGGTGGGTGCAGAGACCAATGAAACCCACTCTAAATTCAAACTATTAGCTTTTCATTGCATCATTTGCTGGTCATTAGCCATCCCACACTGCAAGCTGGCCTCCATTTAACCTCCCCACTCACTTCCCTTCTCACTTCTTCAGCCTCAGTATGAGGAGTCAGTTTACATTTGTCCTGATGGGAGGAAAGGCAGACTCCAAGTGCCCTGCGGCTATTGTGCACTAAGGCAATGTTGTGAAAGTTCAGTTCTGGGTCACAGGGACCTGGATTTCCAAAGACAGCTTTGGCTTTTTTAAAAACAATATTTTTATTCATTTCATAGAGAAAAGGAGATGGAGTGAGATGAAAACTTCAATGAAGAGAATTATTGATCATGTGCCTCCTGCACACCCCCTACTAGGGATTGAGCCCATAACCTGGGCATGTGCCCTTGACCAGAATCAAACTTTGGACCCTTCAATCTGCAGGTCAATGCTCAATCCACTGAGCTAATCCGGTTTGAGCTGGCTTTTTTCTTTTCTTTTTATTGCTGAAAGTATTATATATGTCCCTTTTTTTACCCCTAGTGCCCTCTCCCAGTCCCTTACCCCCAAAACCTTCACCAACCCATTGTCTGTGTCCATGGGTTATGCATATATGCACATGAGTTCATTGGTTGACTTCTTCCCATCACCACCCGCTCCTGCTTTCCCTCTGAGGGTTGCCAGTGTGTTCCATGTCTCTATGTCTCTAGGTCTATTTTTTCATCACTTTATGTTCTTAGTTATTTTTCACATATGAGTGAGATCATATGATATTGATCTTTCTCCCACTGGCTTATGCAAATTACCCACCATCATTGTTGGGTTAATTTTCATACTCATCCTGATTGGCTGGGGGCATAGCAGAGTGACACCAATTTGCATGTTTCTCTTTTATTAGTGTAAGTATAAAAACCCAGTGCCTAAAACGACCAGTCTCTATGACATGCACTGTGGCTGGCGAACCGGCCATATCAGGGTGGT
The DNA here is from genome assembly GCF_964212035.1 of Myotis nattereri. Lineage (NCBI taxonomy): Eukaryota > Metazoa > Chordata > Mammalia > Chiroptera > Vespertilionidae > Myotis > Myotis nattereri. The sequence continues at coordinate 26,923,620 of NC_138078.1, read as the reverse complement.
GCTGACCAGTCAGCCTCTCAAGTTCCCTCCCCTGGGCTGGCCCAGGGTCAATTAGCCCGATTGGGGCATGCTGGCTGGACCCCACCCATGCATGAATACATGCACCAGGACTCTAGTTCATATATATATATAATTAAGAACAATGTCAAAAAATTTACTGCCTATCTTTCTTCTAGGAGTTTTATGGTTTTGCATCTTATATTTAAGTCTTTATTCAGTTTTGAGTTTATTCTGATATATAGTGTAAGAAAATGGTCTAGTATCATTTTTGCATGTATTTGTCCAGTTTTCCCAGCACCATTTATTGACTAGAGTGATGGTGAACCTATGACACGCGAACTCATTTTCTAGTTGATTTTTCTTTGTTAAATGGCATTTAAATATATAAAATAAATATCAAAAATATAAATCTTTGTTTTACCATAGTTGCAAATATCAAAAAATTTCTATGTGTGACAGGGCACCAGAGTTAAGTTAGGGTTTTTCAAAATGCTGACATGCCGAGCTCAAAAGGTTCGCCATCACTGGACTAGACTGTGCTTATCCCATTGTATGTTCTTCCCTCCTTTGCCATAGATTAATGGCCCGTATAGGTGTGAGTTTGTTTCTGGTTTATTCTGTTCCATTGATCTATACATCTTATGCTAGTACCATGTTGTTATGATTACTGTGGGCTTGTAGAATAGTTTTATCCACGGTAGCATGATACCTCCAACTTTGTTCTCCTTTCTCAAGATTGCTGTGGCTACATGGGATCTTTGTGTTTCCATATAAATTTTTGGATTATTTGTTCCAGTTCTATGGTAAATGCCATTGGTATTTTGATATTGATTGTGTTGAATCTATATATTCCTTTTGGTACTATGGATATTTTTTACATTAACTGTTGCAATCCATAAGATACAGTTTATGCTTTCATTTATTTCCTTCCTCTTCAATTCCATTTTTCAGTGTGTGATTATTTTCAGAGTTCAGACATTTTACCTCTTTGGTTAAATTTACTGGTAGGTATTTTTGATGCAATTGCAAATGGGATGTTTTCTAAATTTCTTTTCGGATGTTTCATGATTGGTACATGAAATTGCTATGGATTTCTGAATACTAATTTGTTATCCTGTAACTTTACTAAATTCATTTACCAGTTCTAATAGCATTTTGATGGAATCTCTGGGATGTCAGCGTTGAGACCATGGGAACTGTCCCCCTTGGGGCAGACAGGGCGGGAGGAATGGGTGTCTGGGCTGTGCTGAGAGATGGAGAGGAGACAGAGTAAAGGGCGGGAAGGCCAGTTCCCAGGCGGGAAGATGGGAGGCGGAGGGTCGGTGAGGCTGCGGAGGCCGGGCTCTGCCCGCAGAGAGGGGGGCCTTGATGGTGAACAGGAGGAAGTGGAGGTCGCTGGCGTCACCAGGCCGAGGACGGGGTCAGGCTGTGGGAACTGTGGGAGCGGACGCTGACGTCATTCCGATGAAGCTTTGGGATTCATGCTGAGGCAACAAGGATTCCCCAAAAGGGCTGGGCGGCGGTTAAGGACACAACCACATCGGGGCCACATTCACCCAAGCTGCTCCGAGAAACCAAGTGCGGTTGACGTCCTGACAGCGGTCGCACTGGTCCTCACGGGTCACACTTTAAAACGCCATGAAGGCCAGGGCCCAGCATGAGACGGGCATGGAATCCGGAGAAGGCCAGCACTGCCCGCCTCCTCGGCCCCCCTCAGCCCCCCTGTGAGGCCCCCGCCCCTCCCCCAGGCCCCTGAGTAACGGTCACTGCTTCCGGTCCCCGCAGAGCCAACCGCCACCGCCAGCGGCCCGCAGCCTCCTGCGTGTCTTGTCCTTTCCGCCGCCTGTCTCCGGTGCCCTGCCCTCACCCGGCACCCTCCGAGACCCCAGCCGCCTGTCTCCGGTGCCCTGCCCTCACCCGGGACCCTCCGAGACCCCAGCCGCCTGTCTCCGGTGCCCTGCCCGCACCCGGGACCTTCCGAGACCCCAGCCGCCTGTCTCCGGTGCCCTGCCCTCACCCGGGACCCTCTGAGACCCCAGCCGCCTGTCTCCGGTTCCCTGCCCTCACCCGGGACCCTCCGAGACCCCAGCCGCCTGTCTCCGGTGCCCTGCCCTCACCCGGGACCCTCCGAGACCCCAGCCGCCTGTCTCCAGTGCCCTGCCCGCACCCGGGACCTTCCGAGACCCCAGCCGCCTGTCTCCGGTGCCCTGTCCTCACCCGGGACCCTCCGAGACCCCAGCCGCCTGTCTCCGGTGCCCTGCCCTCACCCGGGACCCTCCGAGACCCCAGCCGCCTGTCTCCAGTGCCCTGCCCGCACCCGGGACCTTCCGAGACCCCAGCCGCCTGTCTCCGGGGCCCTGCCCTCACCCGGGACCTTCTGAGACCCCAGCCGCCTGCACCTGTGACCGGCCGGCCTCCTCCACTCCGCCTCGGCCTCTGACCGCTCCTGCGCCTGCAGACATGGCCACTCCTCCGCCCTCCTCTGAGCGCCAGCGCTACCATCCAGACTGCGAGGCCGCCATCAACCAGCAGATCGGCCTGGAGCTCTACGCGGCCTCCGTGTACACCTCCATCGCCGGCTACTTCCAGAGGCCCGACCGGGCCTGGCAGCAGGGCTCCCAGTACTTCCGGAAGCGGGCCCTCAAGAAGAGGGAGCAGGCGGACCGGCTGGTGTGGCTGCAGAGCCAGCGCGGGGGCCGGGTCCTGCTGGAGGACGTCCCCCGGCCGCAGCAGCACCAGTGGGACAGCAGCCTGATGGCCCTGGAGCAGGCCCTGCTCCTGGCGAAGAGAGTGGACCAGGGCCTGCGGCACCTGCACCGCCGGGCCACCCACCGGGGGGACGCCCACCTGTGCGAGTTCCTGGAGAGCCACTGCCTGCACCCACAGGCGGCCTTCCTCCAGGAGCTGGGCGGCCACATCAGCCAGCTGCGCCAGATGCAGGCCCCCGAGTCCGGCCTGGAGGAGGACCTGCTCCACAAGCTCACCCTGGGCGACGGAGAGGAGCACTGGCCGGGACTGCCTTCCCGAGAGCCGAGGGGGCCTCCCTGCCCCGTGCCCGGATGCCCATGGCCACATTGCCCGTGCAAAACGGGCACCTCAGTTCCATGTTCAAGGTCCGCTGTCTCTTCAAATAAAGTCATTGGTTCTTAAATAAATAAGGGTCTTTCTCTGATTCCTGTGAGCAAATCCCTCACGTGTCAGTTTTAAAACATGTATCCAGGAGTCTCCATCAAGGACTCAATTAGGTGCAGCTCGGGACCCTGGATGGAGGAGGGAGGAGTGATTCTAAGGGACCCTTATGGAGGGAGGAGGGATTCCATAGGACCCTGATGGAGGGAGGAGGGATTCCATAGGACCCTGAGGGAGGAGAGAGGAGGGATTCCATAGGACCCTATTGAATGAAGGAGGGGTTCCATAGGACCCTGATGGAGGGGGGAGGGGGGATTCCATAGGACCCTGATGGAGGTGGAAGAAGGGATTCCATAGGACCGTGATGAAGGAGGAAGGAGGAATTCCATAGAAACCTGATGGATGGAGGAGGGATTCCATAGGACCCTGGATGGAGGGAGGAGGGACTCCATAGGACCCTGATGGAGGGAAGGAGGAGGGATTCCACAGGACCCTGATTGATGGAGGAGGGATTCCATAGGACCCTGGATAGAGGGAGGAGGGACTCCATAGGACCCTGATGGAGGGAAGGAGGAGCGATTCCACAGGACCCTGATGGATGGAGGAGGGATTCCATAGGATCCTGATGGAGGAGGGAGGAGTGATTCCATAGGACCCTGATGGAGGGAGGAGGGATTCCATAGGACCCTGATGCAGGGAGGAGGGATTTCATAGGATCCTGGATGGAGGAGGTAGGATGGAGTCCAAAGGACCCAGATGGAGAGACAGAAAAAGGATTCCATAGGACACAGTTGGAGGGAGGGAGGAGGGATTTGTTAGGATCCTGGACGGAGTGAGGAAGGATTCCATAGGACTCTTGATAGATGAGGAAGGAGCGATTCCATGGGACCATGGATGGAGGAACGAGGAATATCATGGGACCCTGATGGAGGGAGGAGGGATACCACAGGACCCTGGATGGAAGGAGGAGGAATTCCATAGGACCCTAGATGGAGAGAGGAGGAATTCCATAGGACCCTGGAGTGAAGGAGGAGGGGTTCTATAGGACCCAATGGATGGAGTGAGGAGGGATTCCATAAGATCCTGTTGGAGGAGAGATGAGGGATTCCATAGGTCCCTGATGGAGGGAGGAGGGATTCCATAGGACCTTGGATGGAGAGAGGAGGAATTCCTTAGGATCCTGCTGGAGGAGGAAGGAGGAATTCCATAGGACCCTGATGGAGTGGGTGGAATTCCAGAGAACCCAGGATGGAGGAGGGAGGAGGAATTTCATAGGAAGCCTGGATGGAGTTGGGAGGAGGGATTCCGTACGACCCTGATGGAGGGAGGAGGGATTCCATAGGGCACCGATGACGGGAGGGAGATATTCCATAGGAGGTAGGGAGGTGGGATCCCATAGGACGCTGGATGTAAGGAGGAGGGATTCCATGGGACCGTCATGGAGGAGGGAAGAGGGATTCCAAAGGATCCTGATGGAGGAAGGAGGAGGGATTCCATAGGGCCCTGATGGAAGGAGGAGGAATTCCATAGGATCCTGATGGAGGGAGGAGGAGGGATTCCATAGGATCCTGATGGAAGGAGGTAGGAGGGATTCCATAGGGCCCTGATGTAGGAGGGAAGAGGGATTGCATAAGACACTTATGGGGGGAGGAGGGAATCCATACGACCCTGATGGAGGGAGGAGGGACTCCATAGGACCCTGGACAGAGAGAATAGGAATTCCTTAGGATCCTGATGAATGAGGGAGGAGGGATTCCATAGGACCTTGGATGGAGGAAGGAGAGGGAGTCCATAGGACCCAGATGGAGCAAGGGAGAAAGTATTCCGTATGATCCAGTTGGAAGGAGGGAGGAGGGATTCGATAAGATCCTGGATGGAGGGAGGAGGGATTCCATAGGACTGTGATGAAGGGAGGAGGTATTCCATAGGACCCTGATGACAGGAGGGAGGTGGGATTCCATAGGACCCTAATCGAGGGAGGAGGAATTCCATAGTACCCTGATGGAAGGAGGGAGGATTCTATTGGAACCAGATGGAGGTGGGAGAAGGGATTCCATAGGACCGTGATTGAGGAAGGAAGAGGAATTCCATAGGACCCTGGATGGAGGAAGGAGGGATTCCATAGGACCCTGATGGAAGTAGGAGGAAGTCCTTAGGATCTTGATGGGGGAGGGAGGAGTTATTCCATAGGGCCCTGATGGAGGAGGGAGGAGGGATTCAATAGGATCCTGATGGAGGGAGGAAGGAATCCATAGCATCCTTATGGAAGGAGGGTGTAGAGATTCCATAGGATCCTGATGGAGTAGGAAGATGGGCTTCCATACGGCCCTGTTGGAGGAGGGAGGAGGGATTCCATAGGACCCTGAAGGAGGGAGGGAGGAGGGATTCCATAGGACCATGGATGGAGGGAGGAGGAATACCATGGGACCCTGATGGAGGGAGGGGGGATTCCATAGGACCCAGATGGATGGAGTGAGGAGGGATTCCATAATATCCTTATGGAGGAGAGAGGAAGGATTCCACAGGTCCCTGATGGAGGGAGGAAGGATTCCATAGGACCCTGGATGGAGAGAGGAGGAATTCCTTAGGATCCTGCTGGAGGAGTAAGGAGGGATTCCATAGGACCCTGATGGAGGGTGGAGGGATTCCAGAGGACCCTCGATGGAGGAGTTAGGAGGGATTTCCAAGGACCCAGATGGAGGGAGGGAGAAAGGATCCCTAGGATCCTTTTGGAGGAAGAGAGGAGCGATTCCATAGGATCCTGGATAGAGGGAGGAGGGATTCCATAGGACCCTGGTTTCCGAGAGGAGGGATATCCTAGGACCATGTTTCAGGGTGGGAGGACGGATTCCTTAGGATCCTGGATGGTGGGAGGAGGGATACCATGAGACCCTGATGGAGGGAGGAGGGCTTCCATAGGATCCTGGATGAAAAGAGAGATGGGTATTCCATAGGATTCTGATGTAGGGAGGGAGGGAGGAGGGATTCCATAGTTCCCTGGATTGAGGGAGGAGGGATTCCATAGGACCCTGGATGGAGGGAGGAGGGATTCCATAGGATCTTGATGGAGGGAGGAGGGATTCTATATGACCCTTATGGAGGTGGGAATAGGGATTCCATAGAATCCTGCATGGAGTAGGAGGTATTCCGTGGGTCCCAGCATGGAGGAGAAGTTATTTCATGTGAACCTGGGTGGAGGAGGAGGTATTCCGTGGCACCTGGGAAAACAGAAAATTAACCTACACCTTATTAACAATGCATATGAGGGTGCAGATAGGTGGATGGTCTTCGACCCTTTGAATGTGGATGAATGTTCATGCTAAATGTATAAAATATATCCTTAAAATCACAGCTGTGCTTACCTCTGGTAAAAGGGTGAATAGAATGGGATTGGGCATGGATTAAAAGAAAGTATTCCTGTATTTAACCTACAGTTTTTGGTTTACTAAAATATGCAGATATTAACATTTGTTAACATCTGGGTAGCAAGATGGAGACCCCTTACTCTAAGAACAGAGTAAATGAAATTGCAACACTGCAGATGATCCTTGGTCAATTGTGAGAGTAAATAGCTGCTCTGTGAAGAGCAGATCTGTTTTAACTTGCTCAGCTCTAACCCTACCCCATCCCTCCTAACATAGGACAGTAAAGATCTTTGGCATCTGAGCCTTTTAATCTCCCTAACTACACTCCAAGACAGTGAATGAATTTAAGACAATTACAGACCTGCAGAGAAGGGAAACAATAGGACACATTTTCCTACAAGCAAAAAAACAAACTACTGTTCTAATGTGAGAAATATTGTGTTTATTTTGGCATCAGAAAGTGTTCCTATTCTACCTATAAGCTCTATGCCATGTATCCCCAAATGAGAAAGAAACTGAATAACTAACACACTCCACTCTCCCATTTTGAACAAAACCCTAGTAGTGAAATGGACATCACAATTCTAGATCAGATCCATGCTACTTACCGAGGTGAATCAAGTAAGTCCTTTATTCATAAATATAAATGGAAAAGGTTTGCCAGATGTATGAGGAGGGTAAAATAGAGGATCACAATAAACACACAAAACTATGTCATTGTGGGGGAAAACTCAGATAAAATATTGAAATAAAAGATAATTTTACTAAAAATTCAAATTCCTATTCTCAGAATTTTAAGGGAAGAAAATAGATTTATAAAATTAAAATGAAATATCTACTATAGAAGGAAACAATTAGAGGACAGATCAAGCACTTGCAAGATAGAAGTATTTGCAACAGCATGGATTGACCTGGAGAATATTATGCTAAATGAAATAAGCCAGTCAGGGAAAGGTAAGTATCACATGATCTCACTCATATGTGGAATCTAATGAACAAAATAAATCCATGAAAAAATAGATCCAGAAACAATGTCATTTTGATTTTTAAAAAAATGAAAACTAAAAGGGGAAGTCAGTGGAATATTCTGATGTTGAAAAATGTTGCCACATTACAAGGTATCAGAATTATCTTAAATGTGCTTATTATAAGTGATCCAAGTCATGGTAACAACTACCTGTAAGACACAATCTTCACACGCTGTCTATTTAAGAAGCAAAAAAAGGGGACAATTTAGAAAGGTAAGTACTCTACATCAATAATCACTCTTCAGAAATGTTTGCCTTGGGAGATGGTAAACAACTACAGCAGGCTCTTTTTCAATAGCCATATTTACTAATGTTAACTGTCATAGCCAGAGTAGGATGAATACTTGGAAGATGCTGATGTTCATACAGTAATGTAACCTCTTGTATTTAAGAGTGAAGAGAGCTCTAGAAACATTATTTGGAACTCCTGAGGCTCATTCATTATGTTTCATTGGCTAATTTTATATATATGTATATATATCTCCTATCTAATAGTAGACAAACATGGTAATTAACCGTACCTCCGACATGGCTAATCAAGGAGATATGCAAATTAACTGCCAACCAAGATGGTGGCTAATTTGCATATGGCAGGCAGGGCGGGGCAGCGCCATCCTGCCTGCCTTGCTGCCATCCAGGCCTGCTATTTGCGACCGGGGCAGCAGGTGGCCCTTATGAGAACAGACCCAGGGCTGGCAGCGGGACCACAGAGATCAGCCAGCAGCCACGCCCACAAACGGCCCTCCCGCAGGGATCCCTGGCTGACAGTTGCTCATGCACTGCTCTGCCAATGGCCACGCCCACAAACGGCCCTCCCATGGGGATCGGAGGCTGCCAGGTGCTAATGCATGTATCTGCCAAAACGCACACCTGGGCTGCCTTTGCCCTGCGAAAACTATGCAGCTGGCAGAGGGGAGTGGGGCCGCTGGGAGCAGGGCGGGAACTTCCCGGGGTTTGCGTCAGGCAGCCCAAAGCAGAGTGCAACTATCCCAACAGGTAGCTGCTTTCTCATTCACTTACTTGCTCATTCATTCACCCATTCACTCACTCATTCACTCACTCACCAAACCCTCTCAGGTCCATGGCACCGGGCCAGGCACAGAAGTTGAAGTAGTATAAGACAGAGCTATGTCCTCAAGATGTTAGTAATTCAGTATGCAGCCAGGAGAGGGGTCCCAGGCCACTGGGAACAGGGGGGAACTTTCCAGGGTGGGCTTCAGGGAGCCGTGTGTGAGGCTGGAACTTCTGCCGCGTTGCCATGGCAATGCGGCAGAAGTTCCCGCCCCTTAGCTGCTTGTTCATTCACTTACTTGCTCATTCATTCACTCATTCACTCATTCATTATTCACGCACTCAACAAACCCTCTCAGGTCCATAGCAGCAGGCCAGGCACTGAAGATGAAGCAGGATAAGACAGAGCTATGTCCTCAAGATGTTAGTAATACAGTAGGGCGAAGCAGACACATGAACGAGGCAGTTGTATGCACAGATGCAGTGTACTAGGTTCTGTGAGGGCTGTAACATACGCTGACTTTGTTCTCTTGACAAAATGGGGCCTCGGGAGCCAGGCCGCCCAAGCCTGTAGGCCTGTGCCTAGGCCAGGAGTGGCCGGGGTCCCCGAACATGACAGAGGGTGCAGGTCAGGTTGAGGGGTCTAGCCCCACCCCTCACCCTCACCCCCAAGTGCACAAGTTTTTAGAGAGATAGGGAGAGGGAAAGAGGGATAGAAACATTAGTGATGAGAGAGAATCATTGATCAGTTGCCTCTTGTAGGCCCCTACCGGGGATTGAGCCTTCTTGCCCCCACCACCTGGGCAGGTGACCTTCAACAAAATGTTACCTGGGACACTTCAGTCCCCAGGGTGAGGCTCTTGGCGAATCTTCTGAGCTTGGCGTGTCAGCCTTTTGAAAAAACCTAACTTAACTCTGGTGACATGTCACATATAGAATTTTTTTTACATTTGCAACCATACTAAAACAAAGATTTATATTTTTGATATTTATTTTATATAATTAACTGCCATTTAACAACAACAAAAAAATCAACCAAAAAAATGAGTTCGCGTGTCACCTCTGACATGCGTGTCATAGGTTCGCCATCACTTCTACCCAATGGTCCAAAACAGCTAGGATTCACTTGATAATTTCAATAAGGGGTAAATGTAATTTCTGTTGCACATCTATCACTCCTCTTTGGAAAAAGTATATGTCATATGACAAATAGGGACAATAGTGAACTTTTTTTTTTAATTTATTGCTTAAAGTATTACAAAGGGTATTACATATGTGTCCATTTTATCCCCCCGCCCTAGACAGTCCCCTAGCCTCCCCTATCCCCCAATGTCTTATGTCCACTGGTTATGCTTATATGCATGCATACAAGTCCATTAGTTGATCTCTTACCCCCCTACCTCCTGCCCCCCAACCCTCCCCGGCCTTCCCGCTGCAGTTTGACAATCTGTTTGAGGCAGCTATGCCTCTGTATCTATTATTGTTCAAAAGTTTATAATGGTCTCTATTATCCATGAATGAGTGAGATCATGTGGTATTTTTCCTTCATTGACTGGCTTATTTCACTTAGCATAATGCTCTCCAGTTCCATCCATGACGTTGCAAATGGTAAGAGTTCCTTCTTTTTAGAGCAGCATAGTATTCCATCGTGTAGATGTACCACAGTTTTCTAATCCATTCATCTACTGATGGGCACTTAGGCTGTTTCCAGATCTTAGCTATGGTGAATTGTGCTGCTATGAACATAGGGGTGCATATATCCTTTCTGGTTGGTGTTTCTGGTTTCTTGGGATATATTCCTAGGAGTGGGATCACAGGGTCAAATGGGAGTTCCATTTTCAGTTTTTTAAGGAAACTCCATACAGTCTTCCATAGTGGCTGCACCAGTCTGCATTCCCACCAGCAGTGCACAAGTGTTCCTTTTTCTCCACATCCTCTCCAGCACTTGTCGTTTGTTGATTTGTTGATGATAGCCAGTCTGACAGGTGTGAGATGGTACCTCATTGTTGTTTTGATTTGCATCTCTCGGATGATTAGTGACTTTGAGCATGTTTTCATATGTCTCTTGGCTTTCTGAATGTCCTCTTTTGAAAGGTGTCTATTTAGGTCCTTTGCCCATTTTTTGATTGGATTGTTTATCTTCCTTTTGTTGAGTTGGATGAGTTCCCTATAAATTTTGGAGATTAAGCCCTTATCAGATATGACATTGGCAAATATGTTTTCCCACACAGTGGGTTTTCTCGTTGTTTGGTTGATGGTTTCTTTTGCTGTGCAGAAGCTTTTTATTTTGATGTAGTCCCATTTGTTCATTTTCTCTTTAGTTTCAAGTGCTCTAGGAGCTGTATCAGTGAAGAAATTGCTTCGGCATAGGTCTGAGATTTTGTTGCCTTTGGATTCTTCTAGAATTTTTATGGTTTCCTGTCGTACATTTAAGTCCTTTATCCATTTTGAGTTTATTTTTGTGTATGGTGTAAGTTGGTGGACTAGTTTCATTTTCTTGCATATATCTGTCCAATTTTCCCAACACCATTTATTGAAGAGACTATCTTGGCTCCATTGTATGTTCTTGCCTCCTTTGTCAAATATTAATTGAGCATATTGGTTCGGGCCGATTTCGGGGCTCTCTATTCTATTCCATTGATCTATATGCCTATTCTTGTGCCAGTACCAGGCAGTTTTGAGAACAGTGGCTTTGTAATACAACTTGATATCTGGTATTGAGATCCCACCTACTTTGTTCTTTTTCAGGATTGCTGCAGCTATTCGGGGTCTTTTTTTATTCCAGATGAATTTTTGGAGAGTTCGTTCTAGATCTCTGAAGTATGCCATTGGTATTTTAAGGGGAAGTGCGTTGAATTTATAGATTGCTTTGGGTAGTATGGACATTTTAATGATGTTGATTCTACCAATCCATGAACACGGTATGTTCTTCCATCTGTTTATGTCTTCCTCTATATCTTTTTTCAACGTCCTGTAGTTTTCTGAGTAGAGGTCTTTTACCTCTTTAGTTAAGTTTATTCCTAGGTAGCTTAATTTTTTTGGTGCGATGGTAAACGGGATTGTTTTTATAATCTCTCTTTCTGAAAGTTCACTATTGGTGTATAGAAATGCCTCAGATTTCTTGGGGTTAATTTTGTATCCTGCTACATTGCCAAATTCATGTATTAAGTCTAGTAGCTTTTGGATGGAGTCTCTAGGGTTTTGTATGTATAATATCATGTCGTCTGCAAATAAGGACAGTTTTACTTCCTCTTTTCCAATTTGGATGCCTTTTATTTCTTCTTCTTGCCGAATTGCAATGGTTAACACTTCCAGTACTATGTTGAACAGGAGTGGTGAGAGGGGGCATCCCTGTGTTGTTCCTGTTCTTAGGGGAAATGGTGTTAGTTTTTGTCCATTGAGTATGATGTTGGCTGTGGGCCTGTCATATATGGCTTTTATTATGTTGAGGTATGATCCATCTACTCCCACCTTGGTGAGAGTTTTTATCAAAAATGGGTGTTGAATTTTGTCAAATGCTTTTTCTGCATCAATTGATATGACCATGTGGGTTTTTTTTCTTTCAATTTGTTTATGTGATGTATCACGTTTATTGATTTGCGGATATTGTACCATCCTTGCATCCCTGGGATAAATCCTACTTGGTCATGGTGTATGATCTTTCTGATGTACTGCTGGATCCGATGTGCTAAGATTTTGTTGAGGATTTTGGCATCTATGTTCATGAGGGATATTGGCCTGTAATTCTCCTTCATTGTGTTGTCTTTACCTGGTTTTGGTATTAGGGTGATGCTGGCTTCATAGAATGAGCTTGGAAGTGTTCCTTCCTCTTGAATTTTTTGTAGTAGTCTGAGGAGGATAGGTTTTAGTTCTTCCTTGAATGTTTGGTAAAACTCCCCTGTGAAGCCGTCTGGTCCTGGGCTTTTGTTTGCTGGAAGCTTTTTGATTACTGCTTCAATTTCTTCCATAGTTATTGGCCTGTTGAGATTTTTAGATTCTTCCTGATTGAGTTTTGGAATGTTGTATTTTTCTAGGAATTTGTCCATTTCCTCCAGGTTGTCTGCTTTGTTGTAGTAGAGCTGTCCATAGTATTTTTTAACAATCATTTGTATTTCTGTGGGGTCTGTTGTTATTTCGCCTCTATCGTTTCTGATTTTGTTTATTTGGGTCCTCTCTCTTTGCTTCTTGGTGAGTCTGGCTAGAGGTTTGTCAATCTTGTTTATCCTTTCAAAGAACCAGCTCTTGGTTTCATTGATTTTCTGTATTGTTTTTTTTTTGGTCTCTATGTCATTTATTTCTGCTCTAATCTTTATTATCTCCTTCCTTCTGCTCACTCTGGGGTTTTCTTGTTGCTCGCTTTCTAATTCTTTGAGTTGTAGAGTTAGCTGATTTACTACCATTTTTTCTTGTTTTTTTGAGATAGGCCTGTAGAGCTATAAACTTCCCTCTCAGGACTGCTTTCATTGTGTCCCATAGGTTTTGGATTGTTGTGTTTTCATTGTCATTAGTTTCCAGGATGTTTTGAATTTCTTCTTTGATTTCATTGGTAACCCAATCAATATTTAATAGCATGCTATTCAGCTTCCAGGTGTTTGAGTATTTTGGGTTGTTTTTATTGCAGTTTATTTCTAATATTATGCCATCGTGATCTGCGAAGACGCTTTTTATAATTTCAATCTTCTTGAATTTGGGGATACTTTGCTTGTGACCCAATATATGGTCTATTTTTGAATATGGCTTATGAGCATTTGAGTAGAATGTATATTCCCTGTCTTTGGGGTGAAGTGTTCTGAAGATGTCTATTAAGTCCATCTGATCTAGTGAGTCATTTAGGATTGCTGTATCTTTGCTGATTGTTTGTCTAGAGGGCTTATCCAGTGTTGTCAGTGGTGTATTAAAGTCCCCTACTATGATTGTATTGTTGTCGATCTCTCCTTTGATATCTTCCAGGAGTTTTTTTTTATGAATTTGGGTGCTCCTGCATTGGGTGCATATATGTTTACCAGAGTTATATCTTCTTGTTGTATTGATCCCTTTAGTATTATGAAGTGGCCTTCCTTATCTCTTGTTATGGCCTTCACTTTGAAGTCTATTTTGTCCGATATAAGTATTGCTACCCCAGCTTTCTTTTCCTTTCCATTTGCCTGAAAGATATTTTTCCATCCTTTCACTTTCAGTCTGTGTGAGTCCCTTCTAATGAGGTGGGTTTCTTGTAGACAGCAGATGTATGGGTCATGTTTTTTTATCCATTCAGCCACTCGATGTCTTTTGTTTGGAGCATTTAGTCCGTTTACGTTTAAAGTTATTATTGAAAGGTACTTGTTTGTAGCCATTTCTGTTTTTGTGTGGCTGTTTTCTTTCTGAGCTTTTTATTTCTTATTTTTATACCAGTCCCTTTAGCATTCCTTGCATTGCTGGCTTGGTGGTGATAAACTCCCTTAGCCTTTTTTTTGTCTGTGAAGCTTCTTATTTCCCCTTCAAGTTTGAATGATAGCCTTGCTGGATAGAGTATTCTTGGATTCAGTCCTTTGCTTTGCATCACTTTGTACATTTCTGTCCATTCTTTTCTGGCCTGATGTGTTTCTGTTGAGAAATCATTTGACAATCTAATGGGAGATCCCTTGTATGTAACTTTCCGTCTCTCTCTTGCAGCCTGTAAGATTCTCTCTTTGTCCTGAACGTTTGCCATGGTAATTATGATGTGTCTTGGTGTGGGTCTTTTCGGGTTCACCTTGTTTGGGACTCTCTGGGCTTGTGTGACTTTTTTCTTCCCCACCTCAGGGAAGTTTTCTGATATTATTTCTTCTAATAGGTTTTCTAATCCTTGTTCATCCTTCTGTTGTTCTGGTACCCCTATTATTCGTATGTTGTTTCGTTTCATGTTGTCCCAAAGCTCGCTTAGACTCTCCTCCTGTCTTTTAATTTTTTTCTCCAATTGCAGTACATTTTGGGTGTGTTTTGCTTCCTTGTCTTCTAATTCACTAATTCGGTCCTCCGCTTCTCCTAGTCTACTGTTGATACTTTCAATGGAGTTTTTCATTGCAGCTATATCACTCTTCATTTCTTCTTGGGTCTTACTTAAGTTGTTGATTTTTTCATCTGTTTCTTCTAGCTTCTTGCAGAAGTTGTCGATTTTTTCCTCCATCCGGTTTATGCACTCTAGGACCCTTATTCTGAATTCTTTTTCTGTCATGTTGCATGCCTCTGTATTACTTAGCTGCTTTTCTGGAGAGTCCTCCTTCTCTCTCCTTTGGGGGTTTCTTTGTCTGCCCATGTTTGATCTCACTGACATATCTAGACGTTGAGTCGTTCAGTGGTTGCTCCCTTGGTGGCAGTGACTCCTTGGTCTGTGGTTGCTCTTCGGGAGGTTGCGGTAGCAGCTGCTCTTCAGTTGGCAGCAGCTCCTCTGGTGGGTGCTGTTCACAGCTGTGGTGGCTCTTCTGGCTGGTGGGGCGAGGTTTCACGTACAGCTGCTGTTCCTCAGCAGAGGGTGTGGTGCTCAGGAGGTTGCTGTTGCTTGGATCTGCTGCGTTGTTTTAAAGGCACAAAATACAACACAACAAGGCACCACGTACCAGGCACTATACACAAATATATTCACGACATTCATAACCCCAAATAAAGGTGACCACCTGAATTAAGAGAATTAGGGGATAAGGAAGAAGGAAGAGAAAAAGATAAAAGAGAAAAAAGAAAAGAAAAGTAGGGACCAAAAAAAGGAGTGCAAAAATGAAATTGGGAAAATGAAGGGGGGAAAATAAAAGCGAGAAAAGAAAAGAAAAGAAGAAAGAAAAGAAAGAGTGAAAAGAGAGAATGAAGTGGAAGAGGGGAAGAGACTTTTTTATATGAGGAGAATACTCCTATAGAACAGCTATTAATCCCAACAAATTCCAGCAACAGCTCCCTGGAGATGAATGCAAACTAGAAACAACCAATAATATAACGATGAAAATAGAATGGAGAACACTAATCCCAAAATAAAATAAAGAGAAAATAAAATGGCACTTTAAAAAAAAATGGTAAAATGGTAGCAGTAATAATACTGGTTAAAAATAAGAAGGTAGTAATTAAAAGGGTAAAATCAGGTGATGGAAAAAAGAAGAAAAAAAAAAGAAGAAAAGAAAAAGAAAAAAAAAAGAAAAAAATTGGTTTCTTAGTTAAAAGGTGAAAAAAGAAAAAAAAATGGCAGTAGTGAAGGTCCTTCGGTTCTTCTATTCTTCAGTGTGGCTCGCCTTAGACCTGCCTGGTATTCAGGAGAGTGTTGAGTTTCCCTGCGATACACTGTTCCTCTGTGTTGTAAACCACAGTCCTTATTTTAAAGCAAGCCGCATTTGTTTCCCAGACTGCCTTATTTTGTGTTTAGCAAAGAGTCAGTTTGTGGGTCAGCCTCTGGGTAGCAGCGTTCTGGGGTTGGCCTCTGAGGTTATAGGGCCTCTCTGTCCAGTGGAGGTTCACTGCCCAGAGCTGGCTGCGTAATACTTAGTTACCTGCGCTGTGTTGTTGCTGGGATTAATAGTGAACTTTTAAAGGGCTTTGAATATACTGGGCATTACCTTCAGGCTACTTGTCATTTTTCCTATGAAAATGTCACTTCGTTCGTATCCCTAAACGGAGATATTCTCCCTGTGCTTCATACTGCAGGAAACAATAATATTAATATTAATAATGATATTAATAATAATACTAATTTACAAGCAACGATTTCTAGAATAGATTGAGTTCCCACTGAATCGTGGTCACTGATTTTCTATTCCTTAGCTTCATATTTTAATTTATACCAACCATCTTAATTCATCTTAGCTGTATTAATATATTTAATGCTATTTCATTGATTTGCAATTTCAGCCTGCTTCACTTAACACTTACTCAGAAAGAATGTACTTCAAAGGTGATGTCTGAAGAAAATCTTTAAAATAATCAGATGGCAAAAATTGATGGGAAATTGATTATAGGGAAAATATAGTGTTTGTATCTTTAATTGCAAGAGTTTGAATATTGGACACACTGCCTCATACAAAAGGAGAACTGAACCAATGTGTGCTGAATAACTAAATGAATAAAAAATGTATTTGAGGACAAGATTCAAGTTGCTGCCTTGGTTGAAGAATTACATCTAATCTGCAATTTGTGTATTAGTGTATCATTGGCTATGACCAAGAAAAATCCATGCTGCATTGAAATTGTAAAACACCTAATGTTATATGCTAAGAAGTTTATTATTTATTTTTTGGAAGTTGAAGTAGATGGTTATCCTGAGAATTAGGGAAAAAAGTAAAATAGGTTGGTATGGATTTTAAAAGAGGCATTTGTTTCAATAATGTCGGTGTGATCTACAATTTCTAATCATGGAGAATAGCAAGAATTGACGGTACCAGGAGATGGACAGCCCGACTTCACAAAGGGCTGTCCATCTCCTGAAGATGTGAACACTCATGGCCCTCGGGCGGGCTTTCTCCCCATGATAGTTCGGAAGCCGTGGTAGACCTTTGCAAAGGCAGACTCACAAATTGATGGAGACGAAACAAAAAAAGTTGATCATATTTTCTCTTCTGGCCAAAGTAGAGTAACAGGTATCAGATTTATGCCCTGGAGCACGTGAAAAAATAATGAAAGAAAATAAGATAAAATTATGAAAGACACTGGACATCAGGAAGCAGGGACAGATGCCTCACAGATAGGAAATAAATGAGGTGACTCCTATGATGGCTCCACATTCCTTCTGTTTCTAGGCCACAGCTCAGAGAGGTCACGCTATGTAAAGGAGATGGAGCTAAGACACCACAGAGAACAAGGTGGGTAGAGATCTCAAGGCAGACAACCAGAGAGCAAAATGAGAGAAAGAGACGGAACTCTAGAATCTTGCACCCCACAAGAATGATTCAGGGGATTACTGATCAGCTCGTGTGTGAATATTAGAAGCCAGGAAAGAAACCACTGGAAAGGATTCTTGATAACTGATACTCACACAGGGCCTGCAATAGTGACCTTTACTGTCAGCCAGACTAGAAGATCTCTAGATGCACAGGCATTGAATAATTTACATGGAAGGGTCTTGCTTCAGTAGTGAGGAACAGTTAATTAACCATACCACATGGTCTAACAGTATTTAGCCATGTACTATCACAGGGAACTGCTCTGGTTATTTAAATCAAATCTTAAAAAGGATCCCAAAGAATCAAGCTCTTTCCAAGAAACACAACAGTATCTAAAAAGGGCAAATATTATTTGTAAAAAGAAAATGGATGGTGAACAACACATGGGTTTTAAGTAAAGACAGGATCCATAGTAGGGCACTGACCTATCCTTTGTCCTCAGGCTTTACTATGGCACTGTTTTCCTGATTATGTTGAAATGTTACCTTAAAAGATAATTGATCTTGATTTCTGAGGGGGATTTGGGGTGCCATCTTAAGTTGTATACCCAATGCCTCACTCACTTCACCCATATTTGGGCAGATATCAAAACCTGACGGCTGTGAGTACATAGAAAAAACATGGTTCTCAGAAGCTCCCTCCTTTCAATTGTTACCTATAATTTATCCAGGAGAAATGAAAGTACTTGTATGAAGATGTGAACACGTGAAATATTCGTGACCCCTTGATTTCCAAACAGCTTCAAACTGGAATCAGTCCAAAAGTCCATCAAAAGATGAATGGGGAGCTGACCTGTGGAGGAGTGCCCATACACGGGAACAGTTCTGTACCACAAGCAAGAATGCAACCTTGCCGGCCATCCCCGGACAATGCAGGCTGTGCAGGGGCACGTGCTGACCCACCTCGGGAAAGAATAAGCATGAGTCAGCACCAGGCAATGGTCTCCTAGCAACGGGGCCGCTGGGACAACAAACCCCTGAAGCCACTGGGCGCCCTGGGCCAAGGGCGCCATGGCGTGCCAGCAGTGGCCCTTACCTGAGCCCCACAAGGGGTGGCTGTTAAAGTCGGACCTGAGGAAGAAGGCGCTCATAGAGTCAGGGCTGATCAAGCCGTGGCAGTCAGGGCCGAAGCTGGACAAGAAGCCGGAGCCCAGCAAGAAGTGGCTGCTAGGGCCAGGACCGCTGGAGCCCGTGCCCCTGGGCATGAAATGTAAGCCCTGGTTCAAGGACAGGGACAGGTTGCCTTCCCGCTATCTCTCCAGGCAGAACAACAAGCTTGGGAAGTGCCCCACCTCCATGGACAGCCGGCGGTGGGTATTTGTGAAGGAGGGACTGGACGACTTCAGAACGGGCTGTCCATCTGCTGAAGATGTGATCACTCGTGGCCCTCGGGAAGGCTTTCTCCCCATGATTGCTCATAGAATTCCCCGCCCTCCGCCCAAAAAGATTCACAGGCAGCCGCCCACGGGAGCGGACCTGTGTTCCAAGCTCTCGCCAGCCCAGCGAGCACGGAAGGCCTTTGTAGAGAACATTGAAGCCAGCCTGACCCAGCATTCCTTGGTTAACTGCCCGAATCTGGAGGAAGCTCTCCCTCCAGACCTCCTGCTCAAGGTCCTGGAAGTGCTAGATCCTGACAGGAAGATGGAGGACACGTGGGCGTATTGTGAGGGCACCAAGGAAAGAAAGAAGACCCCCACACACCTGTGTGAAGAACATCCTGAGGAGGTCAACCTGGAGCCTCCCCAGGCAGTGAACCTGGAGCCTCCTCAGGCAGTGAACTTAGAACCTCCTGAGGCAGTGAACCTGGAGCCTCCCCAGGCAGTCCACCCCAAATCTGCCTGGAAGCTCAACCTGGAACCTCCCGAGGAGGACAACCTGGAACCTGAAGACCAAGCCTACGTGGAAACGGCCAAGGAGAGTCTCCAGTCATATTTATTCAGTTTGTTTCCTGAGGAAGAGACAAATGCAGCATGCACAATGGATATCCCCAAGGATCCTGGGCTCCAGAAATCAAGAAGAAGAATTCGTGAATTCTGCAGATGGATCGATGATAATTTTGGAGACATAGGCATTGATGAAGAGGACCTCATGAAACAGTTTCAAGTTGAGTTAGAGGTCCCACTCACCCATAATACAGTCAAAATAAAGAAAATAAGCCAGCTTCCTTTGAATATAAGGCCCTGCAAACAGCTAGATGACATACAGCAGAGAAAATTCTCCCTGCAGGAAGGTAACTGGGAAAGGAAACTCCGCAAACAACAAGACCCTTATAAACCCAAACGGGAGAAGATAAGGTATGGAGCATGGTACCTGGACCCCAAATCCTGGAAAAAGCTGGTCAATGACCAGCCCTTTCCCGACCCTAAAGCCGTCCCTGACAAGGAACATTTGACCGATGGAAGGCATCTTGAACCAGACATTATTGATGAACTTTATGGACCAATTGCCTTCAAAGATTTCATTGTAAGCAAGGGCTACAGGATGCCAGGTGTGATTGAGAAGATGTTTATGAGGAAGGGATGGAACTATGAGTCTGTGAAGACTCCTATACACCGAGTAATGAAACTCCTCTCCAAACCCAAAGAGGAGGATTCAGGGGACGAAGAGGATTAGACAATTTTCTATTTACTGCTCACTTGGCTAGTGTGTCTCTCTCATTTTAACCCCAGTCAGAATTCACCATGAGTGCCTCACTGTGTATGGACAATTTGATTCCACAATATCTGTAAATTTTTAACACCTATTTCTAATAAAACTTTCTGAATTAGCTTCTGCTTCAATGTGTTATGTATTTTACCAACTATGAAGTAAATATTTATATATACTCCTCTTGGTTTTGGTTGTGTTAGGAGTATTATATTTTCATTTCAATTATTCATTAAAAATGACCATAAATAAATGAATTACTTAAAAAGGATCTTGTTGCCCAGCCTATGTGGCTCAGTGGTTGAGTGTAGACCTATGTATCAGGAGGTCATAGTTTGATTCCTGCTCAGGGCACATGCCCGTGTTGCTGGCTCGATCCCCAGTGTGTGTGTTGGGGCGGGGGGTACATGCTGGAAGCAGCCGATTAATGTTTCTGTGTCATCATTGATGTTTCTCTCTCTTCCTCTCCCTCTCTGAAAATCAGTAAAAGTATATTAAAAATTATGCCAGCTACAACTTGGGATGAATTCCAAGATAATCGTGCATAATGAAAGAACTATCGCTCCGATAATACTCAATTTATAATGCATTACGACAATTATTTTGTTAAGCACAACTTGTAACCCGTAGCCGAAGTAATTTTATGCATTTTTTTAATTGTCCATGGCTACCTTTGCACTACGACGTGAGAATTTAGGAATTATCACAGAGATCATATGGCCTGCAAGCCTAAAATATTTGCTATCTGATTTTTTACAGTAAAATTTACTGTCCCCCTGATCTAGAAGGAAAATATATTCATACATATATTAAATCAATTATTCCACTCTTTAGCTGAACAGAAGATAATACATGCTCATCTATGGAATAGAATAAAGTAAAATATTTTTATAAAATTAACTATTTAGTTAGACCTTTCTGAACACTTTTCAAATCTGCCTATGACTTTTAATATTCTTAGGGTCAAAAATCCCTGAGGCATATCATCATATTTATGATAGTCCCTGTTTCTTGTAATATCTCTCCATGTGATGACTTGTCATACAGAGATTTCCCATGACTCCAAAAATGTGGGTGTTAAATGTGAGGTAAAGCAGCCTGAACATGATAAAGACAGACTAACTTCTTTCCACTGAAATGGCTAATTAATTCAATGGGATGTCCACAAAGGTAGGTTGGCCAGGAAACATGGATTGTATGTCACATATATATTCTATCCATACACCCACCACCCATGGGACCAAAATTAATTTATTTAGGGTATTGTGCTAAGGAGTCGACCCTTCACCTCCATGAAGGGATTTCCTGGGATATTCTTCTGCTTTCCCAGACTACACAGGGCACAAGACTGAATGTTTTCTTTGGTGCCTAGGGCTGCTGTTTGTTCTCTACAGCCCAGGACACCAGCAAGGCACTGCTCTTTGCAGTCCTCCGAGCCAATCAAGTGTCAGGACAAAGGTTTCTACAAAGAACACACATTCCCCTCAGCTGCCACAGGGTGGGGGCACAGTGTCTGCTTAGGACCAGTCCCTGGAAGCAGCATGGGGAGGCTCAGGGAAGGGCAGAGGTTCCAGGAGAACACATGAGGTATGGATTTCAGGAAGTGAGCTGGAAAGTTTCTCCCACAGACTCAACTTAATAAAAGGGGCCACCTGGGGCTAATACTCAGTGTGAAAAGCAGCTTTCAAGCTGGGAGATCTCTCAGTCAAAAGCACAGCTAGCATTTCTGTTTGATTTTGGGGGGATGGGCTGAAATAGGCCTGTGCCCATTAACCTTCCTGAAATGAACACCTAGACCAAAGGCTGTATAACCATCAGGCTTTAAGGGTGTATGTAGAGTGGGATGTTGTCCAATGGAGGTCCTCCTAGGGGCAGAGCAGGCAGCTCACAGGGTGTCTTTGGAAAGGATGACACAGGGAGAAACAGTACTGACAGACACACAGAGTTACAGACACCAGGAACCGGAAGCCACGTGACAGAGCCTCTGGATAAATTATGGTTCCTTCTGTGCAGATATAAAATGGGCATTATTGAAAGTCATAGGACAGCTCTGGGCAGGGGTGGGGGTGTGTGTCAAGAATTCTTTGAATATCTCTTCCATAGCCTACTTGCACCTGGACTGGTGCTCT
The DNA here is from genome assembly GCF_964212035.1 of Myotis nattereri. Lineage (NCBI taxonomy): Eukaryota > Metazoa > Chordata > Mammalia > Chiroptera > Vespertilionidae > Myotis > Myotis nattereri. The sequence continues at coordinate 26,901,440 of NC_138078.1, read as the reverse complement.
GCCAGGAGGGGCTGCAGGACCTGCATGAGCTCCTTCTTGAGCTCCCAGGTGAGCATGGCTCCACTGCTGTAATCCTTCCTGATCTGCTCCAGCTTGTCCTCATCCTCGAGCAAGAAGGTCATGTACATGAAGGACACGTCCAGGTGGCCATTTCCCCCAAACTGCCTGTGCTCCTCCATGATGTGTCTCCGTCCATAAAACACATACTTGTTGACCTTGGACTTGATCTGCTTGGCTGTGTCTGTGAGGAAGTGGACCAGTTGGGGTCACTGGCACTCCTTTGGGTCAGAGTCCCCTGCAGGGAGGGGAAGAAGGTCGAGTGCAGCAGGGTGGTTTAGGATAGAAAATCCTGGGTGTGACATCTCTTGTCATCCTGAAGTAAGGATCCTGGTTGATGGCACAGGGGCTGAGGCCTTGGACGTCCATCTCGCTCCCAAAGTTCTGTGGGAATGAGTTACTGAAGGAGGGAGCAGCCTGGATGGCAGGAAAGCTGATCTTCCCCTTGCAATCACTGTCTGCAAAGCCAAAAAATGCCTTTCACTTGGTTGAAGGTCACGTGCTTCTGATCTTCACCATATTCTTGTAGAAGTCTGTGCTCACCCCCATGTAGTCGAGGTCAGAGAAGATGGGCTTGTTGATGTCAAAGCCACAGGTGATGATGTCCTTGGCATTTTCCATGGAGTAGCCATAGGCCTGGTCCAGGGTCAGGACTTCCACAGGTACTTCTACTCATCTGCCATCTGGATGAGCAAGAGCACATTCAACATGTCCCGCAGCCACTTTGTGAAAATGAACGGGATGTGGTGGCCTACATGCATGGCTTCGGAAGAGGGGCCCCTGCCCATTTACCAGCGAAACAGCTTCTTGTTTTCATAGGCATCGAGGACTTGGTTCACGTCTCTGTTTGAGAAGAAGGTTCATCTGTGCAGGAAGCGGTGCAGTCTCTGGCCCCTGGCTCTCTCTATTCTGTTTATCAGCTCTTGGTCAATGTTATTGCTTCCCAACAGACAATGAGCTTGTCATACTCACTGCCTTTTGCACTGTTCTTCTGTTCATTTCAGGGGTCCACAAAATCCATTTCAGCTTCCATGGCACCTGGACCACTAACCCAGGTGCAAGGGTCTCTGGAAGGCAGTGGCCTTGTAGCTCTCCCCCGTGGCCACGTTGTAGCTCATTTTTAGCAATAACAGCCTCTTCCCTGCAGAATCAATTTCATCCTGGGCTGCGGGGGACACTGAAGAGGTGGCCCGTGGAGTAGCTGAGATCTCTGTGCAGCTGGGCTCTTCTTTTATAGTCTCCCCCCTCTTACCGTTTCCTTTTTTAAGCCCCTTTCTTCTCTTTTCTTCTTGTTCACCCCACCCTGCAGCTACTTGCAGTAAGAATTTCTTAGAAATCAACCAGTTTCTCACAAACACTTGAGCCTCTTGACCAATTCCTCATGAGACAGTCCAATCAGGTTTTGGTTGTGAGTGTGTGTATTTGGGGGAGGGTAGGTGTAGAGACCAATGAAACCCACTCTAAATTCAAACTATTAGCCGGTCATTGCATCATTAGCTGGTCATTAGCCACCCCACACTGCAAGCTGGCCTCCATTTAACCTCCACACTCACTCCCCATCTCACATCCTTAGTCTCAGTATGAGAACTGAGTTTTCATTTGTCCTCATGGGAAGAAAGGCAGACTCCAAGTGCCCTGCGGGTATTGTGCACTAAGGCAATGTTGTGAAAGATCAGTTCTGGGGTCACAGGGACCTGAATTTCCAAAGACAGCTTTGACTTTTTTAAAAAAAAAATATTTTTATTCATTTCAGAGAGGAAAGGAGATGGAGTGAGATGAAAACTTCAATGATGAGAATTATTGATCATGTGCCTCCTGCACACCCCCTACTAGGGATTGAGCCCATAACCTGGGCATGTGCCCTTGACCAGAATCAAACATGGGACCCTTCAATCTACAGGCCAATGCTCAGTCCACTGAGCCAAACCGGTTAGAGCTGGCTTTTTACTTTTCTTTTTATTGCTGAAAGTATTATACATGTCCCTTTTTTTACCCTAGTGACCTCTCCCAGCACCTTACCCCCAAATCCTTCACCATCCCATTGTCTGTGTCCATGGGTTATGCATATACGCACATGAGTTCAGTGGTTGAATTCTTCCTCCCTCCACCCTCTCCTTCTTTCCCTAGTGTGTTCCATGTCTCTTTGACTCTAGGTCTATTTTTTCATCACTTTATGTTCTTAGTTATTTTTCACATATGACTGAGATCATATGATATTGATCTTTCTCCCACTGGCTTATGCAAATTAACCGCCATCTTTGTTGGGTTAATTTGCATACTCATCCTGATTGGCTGGTGGGCATAGCAGAGTGATGCCAATTTCCATGTTTCTCTTTTATTAGTATAGACTAGAGGCTTGGTGCACAAAAATTTGTGCACTGGCGGGGGGGCGTGTCCCTCAGCTCCACTTGTGACCTCTCACAGTCTGGGACCCCTTCGGAGATAATGACCTGCTGGCTTAGGCCCGCTCCCGGTTGGCAGAGGGCAGGCCCAATCCCTAGGTGCAGCCCCTGGTCAGGCTCAGAGTAGGGCTGATTGGGGAGTTGGGGCGCCACCCTCAGTCACGATCAGGGTAGGGCCGATTGGGTGGTGGAGGTGCCACCCCCTGTCACAATCAAGGCAGGGTCAATGGGGAGGTTGCGGATTCACCCCCTCTCATGCACAGAGCAGGGCCGATAAGGGGGTTGGGGCGCTGCCCCCTCTCACACACAGAGCAGGGCCAATAGGGGAGTTGGGGCACCACCCCCTGTCACACACAGTACAGAGCAGATCAGGGGGTTGGGGAGCTTCCCGCTATCAGGCACAGAGCAGGGCCGATCAGGGGGTTAGGGCGCCATCCCCTGTCATGAACAGAGCAGAGAGGATAGGGAGTTGTGGCCCCGCCCCCTGTCACACACAGAGCCACAGGGCGATCTGGGGGTTTGGGCGTTGCCCCCTCTCACACTGCTTCAGGGGCCAGGAGGCCTCGTGCCTCCACTGATCAAAGTCCTGGGAGGCCTTGCGGCTCTGCTTGTCACCAGGGCAGTGAGGTCTCGCTGCTCAGCTGATCCAGGTGCTAGGAGGCCTCACAGCTCCGCTGATCCCAGGTTCGGGAGGCCTCACAGCTCCGCTGTTCTCAAGTTCGGGAGGCTTTATGGCTCCGCTGATCCTGGGTTTGGAAGGCCCGGCGGCTCCACTAATCCCGTTGATGGGAGGCATATTACCCTTTCACTATATACTATAGAGGCCTGGTGCATGGGTGGGAGCCATTTCTTTTGCCCTGAAGGGTGTCCCGGATCAGGGTGGGGGGGTCCTGCTTGGGTGCCTGGCCAGCCTGGATGAGGGGATGGTGGCTGTTTTCAGTTAGTCACACCACCTACAGGGTGGGTGTCCCCCCTGGGGTGCCTGGCCAGTCTGGGTGAGTGGCTGAGGGCCGTTTTCAGGCTGTCTGGTGACTAAAGCTCCCAACCTCTCCTTTTTTTCTTTCTTTTTTTTTTTTTTTTATTCTGGGATTTATTTACCTTCTATGGCTGTCACTGCAGCTGAGAGCCAGCTTTAGCTCTGAGGCTCGGCTCCAGCTCTGAGACCTCGGCTGCTGAACTCAGGTATCTGGTTTGTTTGGCTTCTATAATTGGAACACTGTTGCAAATCCAGCTTGGCCGGCTGGTTGAAAGCATGGTGTTTATTTAGCTTCTATAATTGCAGCATTGCTTCTTAGAGTGCAGCTCAGAGGCCAGCAGTGGCAGGCGGGGAACCTTGGCTTCCTCCATCACTGAAGCAAGTAAGCCTCCTGTTCGCTTCAGCTGCCTGGCTCCCGGCCGCCATCTTGGTTGGCAGTTAATTTGCATATCACCCTGATTAGCCAATGGGAAGTGTGTTGGAGGTACGGTTAATTACCATGTTTGTCTATTATTAGATAGGATAAAAAAACCAAGTGACCAACATGACCAGTCACTATGACATGCACTGTGGCTGGCCAATCGGCCTGATCAGGGGTGGTGCTGACCAATCAACCTCTCACGTTCCCTCCCCTGGGCTGGCCCAGCCCCAATTAGACTGATCGGGGCAGGCTTCTGGACCCCACCCATGCATGAATTCATGCACCAGGACTCTAGTCCTATCTAATAAAAGAGAAACATGGTAATTAGCATACATCCGCTACCCTTCCCATTGGCTAAACAGGGTGATATGCAAATTAACTGCCAACAAAGATGGCGGTTAACTGCCAACAAAGATGGCGGTTAATTTGCATACAGAGGCGCAATGATGGGAGGCCATAGGGAAAGGACGGTGATTGGAAATACAGGGAGCAGGCAAGAGCCGGGAGGCACGGCCCCTGGCCCTGAATGGGAGAACCGGCCATCTTTGCCCGCACCCCTGCCGGTGATCAGAGAAGCCAGAGCGGGGCACCGAAGAGGCCGGTGCCTGCCTCTTCCCTGGTCGCCCCTGCCAGGGATGGGGAACCGGAGATCCCATAGCAGGAAAGGGGGGCCTGCAGCTAGTCCCCCTGTGCGCCTGCCCCTGGGTCACTGCAGCGATCAGGGAGCAGGGAAGAGTGGTCTCTAGCCAGCCCCCATGTGCGCCTGCCCCTGGGTCGCCATGGTGATCACAGAGCAGGAAAGGGCGGCCTGCAGCCAACCTCCGTGTGCGCCTGCAGCTGCGATCATGGAGCAGGAAAGGGGGGCCTCTAGCCAGCCCCCCTGTGCCCCTGCCCATGGGATTGCCCCAGAGATCATGGAGCAGGAAAGGGTGTGAAGTATGGTACCTATTTGCTTTGTTTAACAATGGACAGGTTACTTTGATTTTCTAAATTGTATAAGTCATCCCATTCGATTGAATGCCTTATCGATTGAATGACTATTCCATTGATTGTTATCATACTGGTCTTAGAGAGCACATTCTTCTGTAGCTGGGAAACAGGACAGCACAATTACCCTAAATTGTTTTAGTGGCCACAGGTGGTGCGTTCCAGCTGACTCAGTGGTCCCGAGACCAGGAAAGCACAATTACTCTAAACTGTCCTGACAACTCAGTGGTCGGGAGACCCAAGGGCTCTAGATAATGTATACCTGTCAATTCAGTGACCCCGAGACCCGAAACTGTAATTAACATGCTTAATTCTGCTTCTGTAATCTGCTTTTTTGGGAGCCAGGTGCCACATTCCAAACCCTGGGATGTAATCAATACCTTTGTGATTTTGCCTATATAAGTCTGGTTTTGCCACCATCTTAGGGCTATGAGATTTGGGAATGGCCCCTCATAGTCCCGGGTTGCAATCAATGTGACTCTTTAATTCGACTTCTTGAGGCGTCCTTCTGTGATTCGCGGGGTACGTTACAACAGGTGGCCTGCAGCCAGCCATGTGTGCGCCAGCACCTGGGTCACCACTGCGATTCCTGAGGAGGAAAGAGCGGCCTCTAGCCAGCCCCCCTGTGCGCCTGCCCTTGGGATTGCAGCGGCGATCAAGGAGCAGGAAAGGGGGGCCTGCAGCCAGCCTCCCTGTGTGCCTGCGCTTGGGATCACTGTGGTGATCCCAGAGCAGGAAAGGGCGGCCTGCAGCCATGCCCTGTGTGCGCCTGTCCCTAGGTTGCTCTGGCAATCCCACAGCAGGAAAGGGCGCCTCACCCTGGCCACAGCTCAAGGGAGAGTACAACATGCAGTGGAGGCCAGGAGCCTGAGAGATCAACAGAGAGGGGCACCTCCCAGGTGTGGCTGGGGGCAGGCCCCCAGCAGACACACACACACACACACACACACACACACACACACACACACACACAAATGGGACGCCTGCACCGAGCCTCTGCTGCCAGACTGTGGCCATTAGTAGGACATCTACTGAGGGCTCCTGGACTGAGGGGCAGGCTTGGCTGAGGGAACCGCATCCCCCAGTCCACGAATTTCGTGCACTGGGCCTCTAGTATATATATATATATATATATATATATATATATATATATATATATATATATATATATATATATATTAAGAACAATGTCAAAAAGTTTACTGACCATCTTTCTTCTAGGAGTTTTCTGGGTTTGCATCTTATAGTTAACTCTTTAATCAGTTTTGAGTTTATTCTGATATATAGTGTAAGAAAATGGTCTAGTATCATTTTTGCATGTATTTGTCCAGTTTTCCCAGCACCATTTATTGACTAGAGTGATGGTGAACCTATGACACGTGAACTCATTTTTTAGTTGATTTTTCTTTGTTAAATGGCATTTAAATATATAAAATAAATATCAAAAATATAAATCTTTGTTTTACCATAGTTGCAAATATCAAAAAATTTCTATGTGTGACAGGGCACCAGAGTTAAGTTAGGGTTTTTCAAAATGCTGACATGCCGAGCTCAAAAGGTTCGCCATCACTGGACTAGACTGTGCTTATTCCATTGTATGTTCTTCCCCCCTTTGCCATAGATTAATGGCCCGTATAGGTGTGAGTTTGTTTCTGGGTTATTCCGTTTCATTGAGCTAGACATCTTTTGCCATTACCATTTTGTTTTGATTACTAGGGGCTTGTAGAATAGTTCTATCAATGGTAGCATGATACCTCCAACTTTGTTCTTCTTTCTCAAGATTGCTGTGGCTATTTGGGGTCAAAATTTTTGGATTATTTGTTCCAGTTCTATGGTAAATGGCACTGGTATTTTGATATTGATTGTGTTGAATCTATATAATCCTTTTGGTACTATGGACATTTTTTACATTAATTGTTCCTATCCATAAGAAACAGTATATGCTTTTATTTATTTGCTTCCTCTTCAATTGCGTTCTTCACTGTCTTATTATTTTCAGAGTTCAGACGTTTTTACCTCTTTGGTTAAATTTACTGGTAGGTATTTTTGATGCAATTGTAAATGGGATGTTTTCTTAATTTCTTTTCTGATGTTTCACTATTGGTACATAACCATGCTATGGATTTCTGAACACTAATTTTTTATCCTGTAACTTTACTAAATTCATTTACCAGTTCTAATAGCATTTTGATGGAATCTTTAGGATGTCTGCGTTGAGACCATGGGAACTGTCCCCCTTGGGGGCAGACAGGGCGGGCAGAATGTGTTTCAGGGCTGTGCTGAGAGATGGAGAGGAGACAGAGTAAAGGGCGGGAAGGCCAGTTCACAGGAGGGAAGATGGGAGGCGGAGAGTCGGTGAGGCTGTGGAGGCCGGGCTCTGCCCGCAGAGAGGGGGGCCTTGATGGTGAACAGGAGGAAGTGCAGGTCGCTTGTGTCACAAGGCCGAGGACCGGGGACAGGCTGTGGGTACTGTGGGTGCAGACGCTGACATCATTCTGATGAAGCTTTGGGATTCATGCTGAGGCAATAAGGATTCCCCAAAAGGGCTGGGCGGCGGTTAAGGACACAACCACATCGGGACCACATTCACACAAGTTGCTCCGAGAAATCAAGTTCAGTTGATGTCCTGGCAGCGGTTGCACTTCTCCTCATGGGTCACACTTTAAAATGCCATGAAGGCCAGGGCCCAGCATGAGACGGGCATGGAATCTGGAGAAGGTCAGCGCTGCCCGCCTCCTCGGGGCCCCCTCAGGCCCCCCTGTGAGGGGCCCCCCGCCCCTCCCCAGACCCCTGAGTAACGGTCACTGCTTCGGGTCCCCTCAGAGCCAACCGCCACCACCAGCGGCCCGCAGCCTTCCACGTGTCTTGTCGCTGCAGACGCCTGACTCTGGTGCCCTGCCCTCACCCAGGACCTAGGGAGACCCCAGCCGCCTACACCTGTGACCCGCCGGCCTCATCCACTCAGCCTCAACCTCCAACCCGCTCCTGCGCCTGCAGACATGGCCACTCCTCCGCCCTCCTCTGAGCGCCAGCGCTCCCATCCAGACTGCGAGGCCGCCATCAACCAGCAGATCGGCCTGGAGCTCTACGCGGCCTCCGTGTACACCTCCATCGCCGGCTACTTCCAGAGGCCCGACTGGGCCTGGCAGCAGGGCTCCCAGTACTTCCGGAAGCGGGCCCTCAAGAAGAGGGAGCAGGCAGACCGGCTGGTGTGGCTGCATAGCCAGCGCGGGGGCCGGGTCCTGCTGGAGGACGTCCCCCGGCCGCAGCAGCACCAGTGGGACAGCAGCCTGATGGCCCTGGAGCAGGCCCTGCTCCTGGCGAAGAGAGTGGACCAGGGCCTGCGGCACCTGCACCGCCGGGCCACCCACCGGGAGGACGCCCACCTGTGCGAGTTCCTGGAGAGCCACTGCCTGCACCCACAGGCGGCCTTCCTCCAGGAGCTGGGCGGCCACATCAGCCAGCTGCGCCAGATGCAGGCCCCCGAGTCCGGCCTGGAGGAGGACCTGCTCCACAAGCTCACCCTGGGCGACGGAGAGGAGCACTGACCGGGACTGCCTTCCCGAGAGCCGAGGGGGCCTCCCTGCCCCGTGCCCGGATGCCCATGGCCACATTGCCCGTGCAAAACGGGCACCTCAGTTCCATGTTCAAGGTCCACTGTCTCTTCAAATAAAGTCATTGGTTCTTAAATAAATAAGGGTCTTTCTCTGATTCCTCTGAGCAAATCCCTCACGTGTCAGTTTTAAAACATGTATCCAGGAGTCTCCATCAAGGACTCAATTAGGTGCAGCTCGGGACCCTGGATGGAGGAGGGAGGAGTGATTCTAAGGGACCCTTATGGAGGGAGGAGGGATTCCATAGGACCCTGATGGAGGGAGGAGGGATTCCATAGGACCCTGAGGGAGGAGAGAGGAGGGATTCCATAGGACCCTATTGAATGAAGGAGGGGTTCCATAGGACCCTGATGGAGGGGGGAGGGGGGATTCCATAGGACCCTGATGGAGGTGGAAGAAGGGATTCCATAGGACCATGATGAAGGAGGAAGGAGGAATTCCATAGAAACCTGATGGATGGAGGAGGGATTCCATAGGACCCTGGATGGAGGGAGGAGGGACTCCATAGGACCCTGATGGAGGGAAGGAGGAGGGATTCCACAGGACCCTGATTGATGGAGGAGGGATTCCATAGGACCCTGGATAGAGGGAGGAGGGACTCCATAGGACCCTGATGGAGGGAAGGAGGAGCGATTCCACAGGACCCTGATGGATGGAGGAGGGATTCCATAGGATCCTGATGGAGGAGGGAGGAGTGATTCCATAGGACCCTGATGGAGGGAGGAGGGATTCCATAGGACCCTGATGCAGGGAGGAGGGATTTCATAGGATCCTGGATGGAGGAGGTAGGATGGAGTCCAAAGGACCCAGATGGAGAGACAGAAAAAGGATTCCATAGGACACAGTTGGAGGGAGGGAGGAGGGATTTGTTAGGATCCTGGACGGAGTGAGGAAGGATTCCATAGGACTCTTGATAGATGAGGAAGGAGCGATTCCATGGGACCATGGATGGAGGAACGAGGAATATCATGGGACCCTGATGGAGGGAGGAGGGATACCACAGGACCCTGGATGGAAGGAGGAGGAATTCCATAGGACCCTAGATGGAGAGAGGAGGAATTCCATATGACCCTAGATGGAGAGAGGAGGAATTCCATAGGACCCTGGAGTGAAGGAGGAGGGGTTCTATAGGACCCAATGGATGGAGTGAGGAGGGATTCCATAAGATCCTGTTGGAGGAGAGATGAGGGATTCCATAGGTCCCTGATGGAGGGAGGAGGGATTCCATAGGACCTTGGATGGAGAGAGGAGGAATTCCTTAGGATCCTGCTGGAGGAGGAAGGAGGAATTCCATAGGACCCTGATGGAGTGGGTGGAATTCCAGAGAACCCAGGATGGAGGAGGGAGGAGGAATTTCATAGGAAGCCTGGATGGAGTTGGGAGGAGGGATTCCGTACGACCCTGATGGAGGGAGGAGGGATTCCATAGGGCACCGATGACGGGAGGGAGATATTCCATAGGAGGTAGGGAGGTGGGATCCCATAGGACGCTGGATGTAAGGAGGAGGGATTCCATGGGACCGTCATGGAGGAGGGAAGAGGGATTCCAAAGGATCCTGATGGAGGAAGGAGGAGGGATTCCATAGGGCCCTGATGGAAGGAGGAGGAATTCCATAGGATCCTGATGGAGGGAGGAGGAGGGATTCCATAGGATCCTAATGGAAGGAGGTAGGAGGGATTCCATAGGGCCCTGATGTAGGAGGGAAGAGGGATTGCATAAGACACTTATGGGGGGAGGAGGGAATCCATACGACCCTGATGGAGGGAGGAGGGACTCCATAGGACCCTGGACAGAGAGAATAGGAATTCCTTAGGATCCTGATGAATGAGGGAGGAGGGATTCCATAGGACCTTGGATGGAGGAAGGAGAGGGAGTCCATAGGACCCAGATGGAGCAAGGGAGAAAGTATTCCGTATGATCCAGTTGGAAGGAGGGAGGAGGGATTCGATAAGATCCTGGATGGAGGGAGGAGGGATTCCATAGGACTGTGATGAAGGGAGGAGGTATTCCATAGGACCCTGATGACAGGAGGGAGGTGGGATTCCATAGGACCCTAATCGAGGGAGGAGGAATTCCATAGTACCCTGATGGAAGGAGGGAGGATTCTATTGGAACCAGATGGAGGTGGGAGAAGGGATTCCATAGGACCGTGATTGAGGAAGGAAGAGGAATTCCATAGGACCCTGGATGGAGGAAGGAGGGATTCCATAGGACCCTGATGGAAGTAGGAGGAAGTCCTTAGGATCTTGATGGGGGAGGGAGGAGTTATTCCATAGGGCCCTGATGGAGGAGGGAGGAGGGATTCAATAGGATCCTGATGGAGGGAGGAAGGAATCCATAGCATCCTTATGGAAGGAGGGTGTAGAGATTCCATAGGATCCTGATGGAGTAGGAAGATGGGCTTCCATACGGCCCTGTTGGAGGAGGGAGGAGGGATTCCATAGGACCCTGAAGGAGGGAGGGAGGAGGGATTCCATAGGACCATGGATGGAGGGAGGAGGAATACCATGGGACCCTGATGGAGGGAGGGGGGATTCCATAGGACCCAGATGGATGGAGTGAGGAGGGATTCCATAATATCCTTATGGAGGAGAGAGGAAGGATTCCACAGGTCCCTGATGGAGGGAGGAAGGATTCCATAGGACCCTGGATGGAGAGAGGAGGAATTCCTTAGGATCCTGCTGGAGGAGTAAGGAGGGATTCCATAGGACCCTGATGGAGGGTGGAGGGATTCCAGAGGACCCTCGATGGAGGAGTTAGGAGGGATTTCCAAGGACCCAGATGGAGGGAGGGAGAAAGGATCCCTAGGATCCTTTTGGAGGAAGAGAGGAGCGATTCCATAGGATCCTGGATAGAGGGAGGAGGGATTCCATAGGACCCTGGTTTCCGAGAGGAGGGATATCCTAGGACCATGTTTCAGGGTGGGAGGACGGATTCCTTAGGATCCTGGATGGTGGGAGGAGGGATACCATGAGACCCTGATGGAGGGAGGAGGGCTTCCATAGGATCCTGGATGAAAAGAGAGATGGGTATTCCATAGGATTCTGATGTAGGGAGGGAGGGAGGAGGGATTCCATAGTTCCCTGGATTGAGGGAGGAGGGATTCCATAGGACCCTGGATGGAGGGAGGAGGGATTCCATAGGATCTTGATGGAGGGAGGAGGGATTCTATATGACCCTTATGGAGGTGGGAATAGGGATTCCATAGAATCCTGCATGGAGTAGGAGGTATTCCGTGGGTCCCAGCATGGAGGAGAAGTTATTTCATGTGAACCTGGGTGGAGGAGGAGGTATTCCGTGGCACCTGGGAAAACAGAAAATTAACCTACACCTTATTAACAATGCATATGAGGGTGCAGATAGGTGGATGGTCTTCGACCCTTTGAATGTGGATGAATGTTCATGCTAAATGTATAAAATATATCCTTAAAATCACAGCTGTGCTTACCTCTGGTAAAAGGGTGAATAGAATGGGATTGGGCATGGATTAAAAGAAAGTATTCCTGTATTTAACCTACAGTTTTTGGTTTACTAAAATATGCAGATATTAACATTTGTTAACATCTGGGTAGCAAGATGGAGACCCCTTACTCTAAGAACAGAGTAAATGAAATTGCAACACTGCAGATGATCCTTGGTCAATTGTGAGAGTAAATAGCTGCTCTGTGAAGAGCAGATCTGTTTTAACTTGCTCAGCTCTAACCCTACCCCATCCCTCCTAACATAGGACAGTAAAGATCTTTGGCATCTGAGCCTTTTAATCTCCCTAACTACACTCCAAGACAGTGAATGAATTTAAGACAATTACAGACCTGCAGAGAAGGGAAACAATAGGACACATTTTCCTACAAGCAAAAAAACAAACTACTGTTCTAATGTGAGAAATATTGTGTTTATTTTGGCATCAGAAAGTGTTCCTATTCTACCTATAAGCTCTATGCCATGTATCCCCAAATGAGAAAGAAACTGAATAACTAACACACTCCACTCTCCCATTTTGAACAAAACCCTAGTAGTGAAATGGACATCACAATTCTAGATCAGATCCATGCTACTTACCGAGGTGAATCAAGTAAGTCCTTTATTCATAAATATAAATGGAAAAGGTTTGCCAGATGTATGAGGAGGGTAAAATAGAGGATCACAATAAACACACAAAACTATGTCATTGTGGGGGAAAACTCAGATAAAATATTGAAATAAAAGATAATTTTACTAAAAATTCAAATTCCTATTCTCAGAATTTTAAGGGAAGAAAATAGATTTATAAAATTAAAATGAAATATCTACTATAGAAGGAAACAATTAGAGGACAGATCAAGCACTTGCAAGATAGAAGTATTTGCAACAGCATGGATTGACCTGGAGAATATTATGCTAAATGAAATAAGCCAGTCAGGGAAAGGTAAGTATCACATGATCTCACTCATATGTGGAATCTAATGAACAAAATAAATCCATGAAAAAATAGATCCAGAAACAATGTCATTTTGATTTTTAAAAAAATGAAAACTAAAAGGGGAAGTCAGTGGAATATTCTGATGTTGAAAAATGTTGCCACATTACAAGGTATCAGAATTATCTTAAATGTGCTTATTATAAGTGATCCAAGTCATGGTAACAACTACCTGTAAGACACAATCTTCACACGCTGTCTATTTAAGAAGCAAAAAAAGGGGACAATTTAGAAAGGTAAGTACTCTACATCAATAATCACTCTTCAGAAATGTTTGCCTTGGGAGATGGTAAACAACTACAGCAGGCTCTTTTTCAATAGCCATATTTACTAATGTTAACTGTCATAGCCAGAGTAGGATGAATACTTGGAAGATGCTGATGTTCATACAGTAATGTAACCTCTTGTATTTAAGAGTGAAGAGAGCTCTAGAAACATTATTTGGAACTCCTGAGGCTCATTCATTATGTTTCATTGGCTAATTTTATATATATGTATATATATATCTCCTATCTAATAGTAGACAAACATGGTAATTAACCGTACCTCCGACATGGCTAATCAAGGAGATATGCAAATTAACTGCCAACCAAGATGGTGGCTAATTTGCATATGGCAGGCAGGGCGGGGCAGCGCCATCCTGCCTGCCTTGCTGCCATCCAGGCCTGCTATTTGCGACCGGGGCAGCAGGTGGCCCTTATGAGAACAGACCCAGGGCTGGCAGCGGGACCACAGAGATCAGCCAGCAGCCACGCCCACAAACGGCCCTCCCGCAGGGATCCCTGGCTGACAGTTGCTCATGCACTGCTCTGCCAATGGCCACGCCCACAAACGGCCCTCCCATGGGGATCGGAGGCTGCCAGGTGCTAATGCATGTATCTGCCAAAACGCACACCTGGGCTGCCTTTGCCCTGCGAAAACTATGCAGCTGGCAGAGGGGAGTGGGGCCGCTGGGAGCAGGGCGGGAACTTCCCGGGGTTTGCGTCAGGCAGCCCAAAGCAGAGTGCAACTATCCCAACAGGTAGCTGCTTTCTCATTCACTTACTTGCTCATTCATTCACCCATTCACTCACTCATTCACTCACTCACCAAACCCTCTCAGGTCCATGGCACCGGGCCAGGCACAGAAGTTGAAGTAGTATAAGACAGAGCTATGTCCTCAAGATGTTAGTAATTCAGTATGCAGCCAGGAGAGGGGTCCCAGGCCACTGGGAACAGGGGGGAACTTTCCAGGGTGGGCTTCAGGGAGCCGTGTGTGAGGCTGGAACTTCTGCCGCGTTGCCATGGCAATGCGGCAGAAGTTCCCGCCCCTTAGCTGCTTGTTCATTCACTTACTTGCTCATTCATTCACTCATTCACTCATTCATTATTCACGCACTCAACAAACCCTCTCAGGTCCATAGCAGCAGGCCAGGCACTGAAGATGAAGCAGGATAAGACAGAGCTATGTCCTCAAGATGTTAGTAATACAGTAGGGCGAAGCAGACACATGAACGAGGCAGTTGTATGCACAGATGCAGTGTACTAGGTTCTGTGAGGGCTGTAACATACGCTGACTTTGTTCTCTTGACAAAATGGGGCCTCGGGAGCCAGGCCGCCCAAGCCTGTAGGCCTGTGCCTAGGCCAGGAGTGGCCGGGGTCCCCGAACATGACAGAGGGTGCAGGTCAGGTTGAGGGGTCTAGCCCCACCCCTCACCCTCACCCCCAAGTGCACAAGTTTTTAGAGAGATAGGGAGAGGGAAAGAGGGATAGAAACATTAGTGATGAGAGAGAATCATTGATCAGTTGCCTCTTGTAGGCCCCTACCGGGGATTGAGCCTTCTTGCCCCCACCACCTGGGCAGGTGACCTTCAACAAAATGTTACCTGGGACACTTCAGTCCCCAGGGTGAGGCTCTTGGCGAATCTTCTGAGCTTGGCGTGTCAGCCTTTTGAAAAAACCTAACTTAACTCTGGTGACATGTCACATATAGAATTTTTTTTACATTTGCAACCATACTAAAACAAAGATTTATATTTTTGATATTTATTTTATATAATTAACTGCCATTTAACAACAACAAAAAAATCAACCAAAAAAATGAGTTCGCGTGTCACCTCTGACATGCGTGTCATAGGTTCGCCATCACTTCTACCCAATGGTCCAAAACAGCTAGGATTCACTTGATAATTTCAATAAGGGGTAAATGTAATTTCTGTTGCACATCTATCACTCCTCTTTGGAAAAAGTATATGTCATATGACAAATAGGGACAATAGTGAACTTTTTTTTTTAATTTATTGCTTAAAGTATTACAAAGGGTATTACATATGTGTCCATTTTATCCCCCCGCCCTAGACAGTCCCCTAGCCTCCCCTATCCCCCAATGTCTTATGTCCACTGGTTATGCTTATATGCATGCATACAAGTCCATTAGTTGATCTCTTACCCCCCTACCTCCTGCCCCCCAACCCTCCCCGGCCTTCCCGCTGCAGTTTGACAATCTGTTTGAGGCAGCTATGCCTCTGTATCTATTATTGTTCAAAAGTTTATAATGGTCTCTATTATCCATGAATGAGTGAGATCATGTGGTATTTTTCCTTCATTGACTGGCTTATTTCACTTAGCATAATGCTCTCCAGTTCCATCCATGACGTTGCAAATGGTAAGAGTTCCTTCTTTTTAGAGCAGCATAGTATTCCATCGTGTAGATGTACCACAGTTTTCTAATCCATTCATCTACTGATGGGCACTTAGGCTGTTTCCAGATCTTAGCTATGGTGAATTGTGCTGCTATGAACATAGGGGTGCATATATCCTTTCTGGTTGGTGTTTCTGGTTTCTTGGGATATATTCCTAGGAGTGGGATCACAGGGTCAAATGGGAGTTCCATTTTCAGTTTTTTAAGGAAACTCCATACAGTCTTCCATAGTGGCTGCACCAGTCTGCATTCCCACCAGCAGTGCACAAGTGTTCCTTTTTCTCCACATCCTCTCCAGCACTTGTCGTTTGTTGATTTGTTGATGATAGCCAGTCTGACAGGTGTGAGATGGTACCTCATTGTTGTTTTGATTTGCATCTCTCGGATGATTAGTGACTTTGAGCATGTTTTCATATGTCTCTTGGCTTTCTGAATGTCCTCTTTTGAAAGGTGTCTATTTAGGTCCTTTGCCCATTTTTTGATTGGATTGTTTATCTTCCTTTTGTTGAGTTGGATGAGTTCCCTATAAATTTTGGAGATTAAGCCCTTATCAGATATGACATTGGCAAATATGTTTTCCCACACAGTGGGTTTTCTCGTTGTTTGGTTGATGGTTTCTTTTGCTGTGCAGAAGCTTTTTATTTTGATGTAGTCCCATTTGTTCATTTTCTCTTTAGTTTCAAGTGCTCTAGGAGCTGTATCAGTGAAGAAATTGCTTCGGCATAGGTCTGAGATTTTGTTGCCTTTGGATTCTTCTAGAATTTTTATGGTTTCCTGTCGTACATTTAAGTCCTTTATCCATTTTGAGTTTATTTTTGTGTATGGTGTAAGTTGGTGGACTAGTTTCATTTTCTTGCATATATCTGTCCAATTTTCCCAACACCATTTATTGAAGAGACTATCTTGGCTCCATTGTATGTTCTTGCCTCCTTTGTCAAATATTAATTGAGCATATTGGTTCGGGCCGATTTCGGGGCTCTCTATTCTATTCCATTGATCTATATGCCTATTCTTGTGCCAGTACCAGGCAGTTTTGAGAACAGTGGCTTTGTAATACAACTTGATATCTGGTATTGAGATCCCACCTACTTTGTTCTTTTTCAGGATTGCTGCAGCTATTCGGGGTCTTTTTTTATTCCAGATGAATTTTTGGAGAGTTCGTTCTAGATCTCTGAAGTATGCCGTTGGTGTTTTAAGGGGAAGTGCGTTGAATTTATAGATTGCTTTGGGTAGTATGGACATTTTAATGATGTTGATTCTACCAATCCATGAACACGGTATGTTCTTCCATCTGTTTATGTCTTCCTCTATATCTTTTTTCAACGTCCTGTAGTTTTCTGAGTAGAGGTCTTTTACCTCTTTAGTTAAGTTTATTCCTAGGTAGCTTAATTTTTTTGGTGCGATGGTAAACGGGATTGTTTTTATAATCTCTCTTTCTGAAAGTTCACTATTGGTGTATAGAAATGCCTCAGATTTCTTGGGGTTAATTTTGTATCCTGCTACATTGCCAAATTCATGTATTAAGTCTAGTAGCTTTTGGATGGAGTCTCTAGGGTTTTGTATGTATAATATCATGTCGTCTGCAAATAAGGACAGTTTTACTTCCTCTTTTCCAATTTGGATGCCTTTTATTTCTTCTTCTTGCCGAATTGCAATGGTTAACACTTCCAGTACTATGTTGAACAGGAGTGGTGAGAGGGGGCATCCCTGTGTTGTTCCTGTTCTTAGGGGAAATGGTGTTAGTTTTTGTCCATTGAGTATGATGTTGGCTGTGGGCCTGTCATATATGGCTTTTATTATGTTGAGGTATGATCCATCTACTCCCACCTTGGTGAGAGTTTTTATCAAAAATGGGTGTTGAATTTTGTCAAATGCTTTTTCTGCATCAATTGATATGACCATGTGGGTTTTTTTTCTTTCAATTTGTTTATGTGATGTATCACGTTTATTGATTTGCAGATATTGTACCATCCTTGCATCCCTGGGATAAATCCTACTTGGTCATGGTGTATGATCTTTCTGATGTACTGCTGGATCCGATGTGCTAAGATTTTGTTGAGGATTTTGGCATCTATGTTCATGAGGGATATTGGCCTGTAATTCTCCTTCATTGTGTTGTCTTTACCTGGTTTTGGTATTAGGGTGATGCTGGCTTCATAGAATGAGCTTGGAAGTGTTCCTTCCTCTTGAATTTTTTGTAGTAGTCTGAGGAGGATAGGTTTTAGTTCTTCCTTGAATGTTTGGTAAAACTCCCCTGTGAAGCCGTCTGGTCCTGGGCTTTTGTTTGCTGGAAGCTTTTTGATTACTGCTTCAATTTCTTCCATAGTTATTGGCCTGTTGAGATTTTTAGATTCTTCCTGATTGAGTTTTGGAATGTTGTATTTTTCTAGGAATTTGTCCATTTCCTCCAGGTTGTCTGCTTTGTTGTAGTAGAGCTGTCCATAGTATTTTTTAACAATCATTTGTATTTCTGTGGGGTCTGTTGTTATTTCGCCTCTATCGTTTCTGATTTTGTTTATTTGGGTCCTCTCTCTTTGCTTCTTGGTGAGTCTGGCTAGAGGTTTGTCAATCTTGTTTATCCTTTCAAAGAACCAGCTCTTGGTTTCATTGATTTTCTGTATTGTTTTTTTTTTGGTCTCTATGTCATTTATTTCTGCTCTAATCTTTATTATCTCCTTCCTTCTGCTCACTCTGGGGTTTTCTTGTTGCTCGCTTTCTAATTCTTTGAGTTGTAGAGTTAGCTGATTTACTACCATTTTTTCTTGTTTTTTTGAGATAGGCCTGTAGAGCTATAAACTTCCCTCTCAGGACTGCTTTCATTGTGTCCCATAGGTTTTGGATTGTTGTGTTTTCATTGTCATTAGTTTCCAGGATGTTTTGAATTTCTTCTTTGATTTCATTGGTAACCCAATCAATATTTAATAGCATGCTATTCAGCTTCCAGGTGTTTGAGTATTTTGGGTTGTTTTTATTGCAGTTTATTTCTAATATTATGCCATCGTGATCTGCGAAGACGCTTTTTATAATTTCAATCTTCTTGAATTTGGGGATACTTTGCTTGTGACCCAATATATGGTCTATTTTTGAATATGGCTTATGAGCATTTGAGTAGAATGTATATTCCCTGTCTTTGGGGTGAAGTGTTCTGAAGATGTCTATTAAGTCCATCTGATCTAGTGAGTCATTTAGGATTGCTGTATCTTTGCTGATTGTTTGTCTAGAGGGCTTATCCAGTGTTGTCAGTGGTGTATTAAAGTCCCCTACTATGATTGTATTGTTGTCGATCTCTCCTTTGATATCTTCCAGGAGTTTTTTTTTATGAATTTGGGTGCTCCTGCATTGGGTGCATATATGTTTACCAGAGTTATATCTTCTTGTTGTATTGATCCCTTTAGTATTATGAAGTGGCCTTCCTTATCTCTTGTTATGGCCTTCACTTTGAAGTCTATTTTGTCCGATATAAGTATTGCTACCCCAGCTTTCTTTTCCTTTCCATTTGCCTGAAAGATATTTTTCCATCCTTTCACTTTCAGTCTGTGTGAGTCCCTTCTAATGAGGTGGGTTTCTTGTAGACAGCAGATGTATGGGTCATGTTTTTTTATCCATTCAGCCACTCGATGTCTTTTGTTTGGAGCATTTAGTCCGTTTACGTTTAAAGTTATTATTGAAAGGTACTTGTTTGTAGCCATTTCTGTTTTTGTGTGGCTGTTTTCTTTCTGAGCTTTTTATTTCTTATTTTTATACCAGTCCCTTTAGCATTCCTTGCATTGCTGGCTTGGTGGTGATAAACTCCCTTAGCCTTTTTTTTGTCTGTGAAGCTTCTTATTTCCCCTTCAAGTTTGAATGATAGCCTTGCTGGATAGAGTATTCTTGGATTCAGTCCTTTGCTTTGCATCACTTTGTACATTTCTGTCCATTCTTTTCTGGCCTGATGTGTTTCTGTTGAGAAATCATTTGACAATCTAATGGGAGATCCCTTGTATGTAACTTTCCGTCTCTCTCTTGCAGCCTGTAAGATTCTCTCTTTGTCCTGAACGTTTGCCATGGTAATTATGATGTGTCTTGGTGTGGGTCTTTTCGGGTTCACCTTGTTTGGGACTCTCTGGGCTTGTGTGACTTTTTTCTTCCCCACCTCAGGGAAGTTTTCTGATATTATTTCTTCTAATAGGTTTTCTAATCCTTGTTCATCCTTCTGTTGTTCTGGTACCCCTATTATTCGTATGTTGTTTCGTTTCATGTTGTCCCAAAGCTCGCTTAGACTCTCCTCCTGTCTTTTAATTTTTTTCTCCAATTGCAGTACATTTTGGGTGTGTTTTGCTTCCTTGTCTTCTAATTCACTAATTCGGTCCTCCGCTTCTCCTAGTCTACTGTTGATACTTTCAATGGAGTTTTTCATTGCAGCTATATCACTCTTCATTTCTTCTTGGGTCTTACTTAAGTTGTTGATTTTTTCATCTGTTTCTTCTAGCTTCTTGCAGAAGTTGTCGATTTTTTCCTCCATCCGGTTTATGCACTCTAGGACCCTTATTCTGAATTCTTTTTCTGTCATGTTGCATGCCTCTGTATTACTTAGCTGCTTTTCTGGAGAGTCCTCCTTCTCTCTCCTTTGGGGGTTTCTTTGTCTGCCCATGTTTGATCTCACTGACATATCTAGACGTTGAGTCGTTCAGTGGTTGCTCCCTTGGTGGCAGTGACTCCTTGGTCTGTGGTTGCTCTTCGGGAGGTTGCGGTAGCAGCTGCTCTTCAGTTGGCAGCAGCTCCTCTGGTGGGTGCTGTTCACAGCTGTGGTGGCTCTTCTGGCTGGTGGGGCGAGGTTTCACGTACAGCTGCTGTTCCTCAGCAGAGGGTGTGGTGCTCAGGAGGTTGCTGTTGCTTGGATCTGCTGCGTTGTTTTAAAGGCACAAAATACAACACAACAAGGCACCACGTACCAGGCACTATACACAAATATATTCACGACATTCATAACCCCAAATAAAGGTGACCACCTGAATTAAGAGAATTAGGGGATAAGGAAGAAGGAAGAGAAAAAGATAAAAGAGAAAAAAGAAAAGAAAAGTAGGGACCAAAAAAAGGAGTGCAAAAATGAAATTGGGAAAATGAAGGGGGGAAAATAAAAGCGAGAAAAGAAAAGAAAAGAAGAAAGAAAAGAAAGAGTGAAAAGAGAGAATGAAGTGGAAGAGGGGAAGAGACTTTTTTATATGAGGAGAATACTCCTATAGAACAGCTATTAATCCCAACAAATTCCAGCAACAGCTCCCTGGAGATGAATGCAAACTAGAAACAACCAATAATATAACGATGAAAATAGAATGGAGAACACTAATCCCAAAATAAAATAAAGAGAAAATAAAATGGCACTTTAAAAAAAAATGGTAAAATGGTAGCAGTAATAATACTGGTTAAAAATAAGAAGGTAGTAATTAAAAGGGTAAAATCAGGTGATGGAAAAAAGAAGAAAAAAAAAAGAAGAAAAGAAAAAGAAAAAAAAAAGAAAAAAATTGGTTTCTTAGTTAAAAGGTGAAAAAAGATAAAAAAAATGGCAGTAGTGAAGGTCCTTCGGTTCTTCTATTCTTCAGTGTGGCTCGCCTTAGACCTGCCTGGTATTCAGGAGAGTGTTGAGTTTCCCTGCGATACACTGTTCCTCTGTGTTGTAAACCACAGTCCTTATTTTAAAGCAAGCCGCATTTGTTTCCCAGACTGCCTTATTTTGTGTTTAGCAAAGAGTCAGTTTGTGGGTCAGCCTCTGGGTAGCAGCGTTCTGGGGTTGGCCTCTGAGGTTATAGGGCCTCTCTGTCCAGTGGAGGTTCACTGCCCAGAGCTGGCTGCGTAATACTTAGTTACCTGCGCTGTGTTGTTGCTGGGATTAATAGTGAACTTTTAAAGGGCTTTGAATATACTGGGCATTACCTTCAGGCTACTTGTCATTTTTCCTATGAAAATGTCACTTCGTTCGTATCCCTAAACGGAGATATTCTCCCTGTGCTTCATACTGCAGGAAACAATAATATTAATATTAATAATGATATTAATAATAATACTAATTTACAAGCAACGATTTCTAGAATAGATTGAGTTCCCACTGAATCGTGGTCACTGATTTTCTATTCCTTAGCTTCATATTTTAATTTATACCAACCATCTTAATTCATCTTAGCTGTATTAATATATTTAATGCTATTTCATTGATTTGCAATTTCAGCCTGCTTCACTTAACACTTACTCAGAAAGAATGTACTTCAAAGGTGATGTCTGAAGAAAATCTTTAAAATAATCAGATGGCAAAAATTGATGGGAAATTGATTATAGGGAAAATATAGTGTTTGTATCTTTAATTGCAAGAGTTTGAATATTGGACACACTGCCTCATACAAAAGGAGAACTGAACCAATGTGTGCTGAATAACTAAATGAATAAAAAATGTATTTGAGGACAAGATTCAAGTTGCTGCCTTGGTTGAAGAATTACATCTAATCTGCAATTTGTGTATTAGTGTATCATTGGCTATGACCAAGAAAAATCCATGCTGCATTGAAATTGTAAAACACCTAATGTTATATGCTAAGAAGTTTATTATTTATTTTTTGGAAGTTGAAGTAGATGGTTATCCTGAGAATTAGGGAAAAAAGTAAAATAGGTTGGTATGGATTTTAAAAGAGGCATTTGTTTCAATAATGTCGGTGTGATCTACAATTTCTAATCATGGAGAATAGCAAGAATTGACGGTACCAGGAGATGGACAGCCCGACTTCACAAAGGGCTGTCCATCTCCTGAAGATGTGAACACTCATGGCCCTCGGGCGGGCTTTCTCCCCATGATAGTTCGGAAGCCGTGGTAGACCTTTGCAAAGGCAGACTCACAAATTGATGGAGATGAAACAAAAAAAGTTGATCATATTTTCTCTTCTGGCCAAAGTAGAGTAACAGGTATCAGATTTATGCCCTGGAGCACGTGAAAAAATAATGAAAGAAAATAAGATAAAATTATGAAAGACACTGGACATCAGGAAGCAGGGACAGATGCCTCACAGATAGGAAATAAATGAGGTGACTCCTATGATGGCTCCACATTCCTTCTGTTTCTAGGCCACAGCTCAGAGAGGTCACGCTATGTAAAGGAGATGGAGCTAAGACACCACAGAGAACAAGGTGGGTAGAGATCTCAAGGCAGACAACCAGAGAGCAAAATGAGAGAAAGAGACGGAACTCTAGAATCTTGCACCCCACAAGAATGATTCAGGGGATTACTGATCAGCTCGTGTGTGAATATTAGAAGCCAGGAAAGAAACCACTGGAAAGGATTCTTGATAACTGATACTCACACAGGGCCTGCAATAGTGACCTTTACTGTCAGCCAGACTAGAAGATCTCTAGATGCACAGGCATTGAATAATTTACATGGAAGGGTCTTGCTTCAGTAGTGAGGAACAGTTAATTAACCATACCACATGGTCTAACAGTATTTAGCCATGTACTATCACAGGGAACTGCTCTGGTTATTTAAATCAAATCTTAAAAAGGATCCCAAAGAATCAAGCTCTTTCCAAGAAACACAACAGTATCTAAAAAGGGCAAATATTATTTGTAAAAAGAAAATGGATGGTGAACAACACATGGGTTTTAAGTAAAGACAGGATCCATAGTAGGGCACTGACCTATCCTTTGTCCTCAGGCTTTACTATGGCACTGTTTTCCTGATTATGTTGAAATGTTACCTTAAAAGATAATTGATCTTGATTTCTGAGGGGGATTTGGGGTGCCATCTTAAGTTGTATACCCAATGCCTCACTCACTTCACCCATATTTGGGCAGATATCAAAACCTGACGGCTGTGAGTACATAGAAAAAACATGGTTCTCAGAAGCTCCCTCCTTTCAATTGTTACCTATAATTTATCCAGGAGAAATGAAAGTACTTGTATGAAGATGTGAACACGTGAAATATTCGTGACCCCTTGATTTCCAAACAGCTTCAAACTGGAATCAGTCCAAAAGTCCATCAAAAGATGAATGGGGAGCTGACCTGTGGAGGAGTGCCCATACACGGGAACAGTTCTGTACCACAAGCAAGAATGCAACCTTGCCGGCCATCCCCGGACAATGCAGGCTGTGCAGGGGCACGTGCTGACCCACCTCGGGAAAGAATAAGCATGAGTCAGCACCAGGCAATGGTCTCCTAGCAACGGGGCCGCTGGGACAACAAACCCCTGAAGCCACTGGGCGCCCTGGGCCAAGGGCGCCATGG
Source organism: Myotis nattereri (assembly GCF_964212035.1). NCBI lineage: Eukaryota > Metazoa > Chordata > Mammalia > Chiroptera > Vespertilionidae > Myotis > Myotis nattereri. Next base: position 26,877,603 of record NC_138078.1, on the reverse strand, counting down.
CGTGCCAGCAGTGGCCCTTACCTGAGCCCCACAAGGGGTGGCTGTTAAAGTCGGACCTGAGGAAGAAGGCGCTCATAGAGTCAGGGCTGATCAAGCCGTGGCAGTCAGGGCCGAAGCTGGACAAGAAGCCGGAGCCCAGCAAGAAGTGGCTGCTAGGGCCAGGACCGCTGGAGCCCGTGCCCCTGGGCATGAAATGTAAGCCCTGGTTCAAGGACAGGGACAGGTTGCCTTCCCGCTATCTCTCCAGGCAGAACAACAAGCTTGGGAAGTGCCCCACCTCCATGGACAGCCGGCGGTGGGTATTTGTGAAGGAGGGACTGGACGACTTCAGAACGGGCTGTCCATCTGCTGAAGATGTGATCACTCGTGGCCCTCGGGAAGGCTTTCTCCCCATGATTGCTCATAGAATTCCCCGCCCTCCGCCCAAAAAGATTCACAGGCAGCCGCCCACGGGAGCGGACCTGTGTTCCAAGCTCTCGCCAGCCCAGCGAGCACGGAAGGCCTTTGTAGAGAACATTGAAGCCAGCCTGACCCAGCATTCCTTGGTTAACTGCCCGAACCTGGAGGAAGCTCTCCCTCCAGACCTCCTGCTCAAGGTCCTGGAAGTGCTAGATCCTGACAGGAAGATGGAGGACACGTGGGCGTATTGTGAGGGCACCAAGGAAAGAAAGAAGACCCCCACACACCTGTGTGAAGAACATCCTGAGGAGGTCAACCTGGAGCCTCCCCAGGCAGTGAACCTGGAGCCTCCTCAGGCAGTGAACTTAGAACCTCCCGAGGCAGTGAACCTGGAGCCTCCCCAGGCAGTCCACCCCAAATCTGCCTGGAAGCTCAACCTGGAACCTCCCGAGGAGGACAACCTGGAACCTGAAGACCAAGCCTACGTGGAAACGGCCAAGGAGAGTCTCCAGTCATATTTATTCAGTTTGTTTCCTGAGGAAGAGACAAATGCAGCATGCACAATGGATATCCCCAAGGATCCTGGGCTCCAGAAATCAAGAAGAAGAATTCGTGAATTCTGCAGATGGATCGATGATAATTTTGGAGACATAGGCATTGATGAAGAGGACCTCATGAAACAGTTTCAAGTTGAGTTAGAGGTCCCACTCACCCATAATACAGTCAAAATAAAGAAAATAAGCCAGCTTCCTTTGAATATAAGGCCCTGCAAACAGCTAGATGACATACAGCAGAGAAAATTCTCCCTGCAGGAAGGTAACTGGGAAAGGAAACTCCGCAAACAACAAGACCCTTATAAACCCAAACGGGAGAAGATAAGGTATGGAGCATGGTACCTGGACCCCAAATCCTGGAAAAAGCTGGTCAATGACCAGCCCTTTCCCGACCCTAAAGCCGTCCCTGACAAGGAACATTTGACCGATGGAAGGCATCTTGAACCAGACATTATTGATGAACTTTATGGACCAATTGCCTTCAAAGATTTCATTGTAAGCAAGGGCTACAGGATGCCAGGTGTGATTGAGAAGATGTTTATGAGGAAGGGATGGAACTATGAGTCTGTGAAGACTCCTATACACCGAGTAATGAAACTCCTCTCCAAACCCAAAGAGGAGGATTCAGGGGACGAAGAGGATTAGACAATTTTCTATTTACTGCTCACTTGGCTAGTGTGTCTCTCTCATTTTAACATAAGTCAGAATTCACCATGAGTGCCTCACTGTGTATGGACAATTTGATTCCACAATATCTGTAAATTTTTAACACCTATTTCTAATAAAACTTTCTGAATTAGCTTCTGCTTCAATGTGTTATGTATTTTACCAACTATGAAGTAAATATTTATATATACTCCTCTTGGTTTTGGTTGTGTTAGGAGTATTATATTTTCATTTCAATTATTCATTAAAAATGACCATAAATAAATGAATTACTTAAAAAGGATCTTGTTGCCCAGCCTATGTGGCTCAGTGGTTGAGTGTAGACCTATGTATCAGGAGGTCATAGTTTGATTCCTGCTCAGGGCACATGCCCGTGTTGCTGGCTCGATCCCCAGTGTGTGTGTTGGGGCGGGGGGTACATGCTGGAAGCAGCCGATTAATGTTTCTGTGTCATCATTGATGTTTCTCTCTCTTCCTCTCCCTCTCTGAAAATCAGTAAAAGTATATTAAAAATTATGCCAGCTACAACTTGGGATGAATTCCAAGATAATCGTGCATAATGAAAGAACTATCGCTCCGATAATACTCAATTTATAATGCATTACGACAATTATTTTGTTAAGCACAACTTGTAACCCGTAGCCGAAGTAATTTTATGCATTTTTTTAATTGTCCATGGCTACCTTTGCACTACGACGTGAGAATTTAGGAATTATCACAGAGATCATATGGCCTGCAAGCCTAAAATATTTGCTATCTGATTTTTTACAGTAAAATTTACTGTCCCCCTGATCTAGAAGGAAAATATATTCATACATATATTAAATCAATTATTCCACTCTTTAGCTGAACAGAAGATAATACATGCTCATCTATGGAATAGAATAAAGTAAAATATTTTTATAAAATTAACTATTTAGTTAGACCTTTCTGAACACTTTTCAAATCTGCCTATGACTTTTAATATTCTTAGGGTCAAAAATCCCTGAGGCATATCATCATATTTATGATAGTCCCTGTTTCTTGTAATATCTCTCCATGTGATGACTTGTCATACAGAGATTTCCCATGACTCCAAAAATGTGGGTGTTAAATGTGAGGTAAAGCAGCCTGAACATGATAAAGACAGACTAACTTCTTTCCACTGAAATGGCTAATTAATTCAATGGGATGTCCACAAAGGTAGGTTGGCCAGGAAACATGGATTGTATGTCACATATATATTCTATCCATACACCCACCACCCATGGGACCAAAATTAATTTATTTAGGGTATTGTGCTAAGGAGTCGACCCTTCACCTCCATGAAGGGATTTCCTGGGATATTCTTCTGCTTTCCCAGACTACACAGGGCACAAGACTGAATGTTTTCTTTGGTGCCTAGGGCTGCTGTTTGTTCTCTACAGCCCAGGACACCAGCAAGGCACTGCTCTTTGCAGTCCTCCGAGCCAATCAAGTGTCAGGACAAAGGTTTCTACAAAGAACACACATTCCCCTCAGCTGCCACAGGGTGGGGGCACAGTGTCTGCTTAGGACCAGTCCCTGGAAGCAGCATGGGGAGGCTCAGGGAAGGGCAGAGGTTCCAGGAGAACACATGAGGTATGGATTTCAGGAAGTGAGCTGGAAAGTTTCTCCCACAGACTCAACTTAATAAAAGGGGCCACCTGGGGCTAATACTCAGTGTGAAAAGCAGCTTTCAAGCTGGGAGATCTCTCAGTCAAAAGCACAGCTAGCATTTCTGTTTGATTTTGGGGGGATGGGCTGAAATAGGCCTGTGCCCATTAAACTTCCTGAAATGAACACCTAGACCAAAGGCTGTATAACCATCAGGCTTTAAGGGTGTATGTAGAGTGGGATGTTGTCCAATGGAGGTCCTCCTAGGGGCAGAGCAGGCAGCTCACAGGGTGTCTTTGGAAAGGATGACACAGGGAGAAACAGTACTGACAGACACACAGAGTTACAGACACCAGGAACCGGAAGCCACGTGACAGAGCCTCTGGATAAATTATGGTTCCTTCTGTGCAGATATAAAATGGGCATTATTGAAAGTCATAGGACAGCTCTGGGCAGGGGTGGGGGTGTGTGTCAAGAATTCTTTGAATATCTCTTCCATAGCCTACTTGCACCTGGACTGGTGCTCTGCCAGGAGGGGCTGCAGGACCTGCATGAGCTCCTTCTTGAGCTCCCAGGTGAGCATGGCTCCACTGCTGTAATCCTTCCTGATCTGCTCCAGCTTGTCCTCATCCTCGAGGAAGAAGGTCATGTACATGAAGGACACGTCCAGGTGGCCATTTCCCCCAAACTGCCTGTGCTCCTCCATGATGTGTCTCCGTCCATAAAACACATACTTGTTGACCTTGGTCTTGATCTGCTTGGCTGTATCTGTGAGGAAGTGGGCCAGTTGGGGTCACTGGCACTCCTTTGGGTCAGAGTCCCCTGCAGGGAGGGGAAGAAGGTCGAGTGCAGCAGGGTGGTTTAGGATAGAAGATCCTGGGTGTGACATCTCTTGTCATCCTGAAGTAAGGATCCTGGTTGATGGCACAGGGGCTGAGGCCCTGGACATCCATCTCGCTACCGAAGTTCTGTAGGAATGAGTTACTGAAAAAGGGAGCAGCCTGGATGGCAGGAAAGCTGATCTTCCCTTGCAATCACTGTCTGCAAAGCCAAAAAATGCCTTTCACTTGGTTGAAGGTCACGTGCTTCTGATCTTCACCATATTCTTGTAGAAGTCTGTGCTCACCCCCATGTAGTCGAGGTCAGAGAAGATGGGCTTGTTGATGTCAAAGCCACAGGTGATGATGTCCTTGGCATTTTCCATGGAGTAGCCATAGGCCTGGTCCAGGGTCAGGACTTCCACAGGTACTTCTACTCATCTGCCATCTGGATGAGCAAGAGCACATTCAACATGTCCTGCAGCCACTTTGTGAAAATGAACGTAATGTGGTGGCCTACATGCATGGCTTTGGAAGAGGGGACCCTGCCCATTGACCAGCGAAACAGCTTCTTGTTTTCATAGGCATCGAGGACTTGGTTCATGTCTCTGTTTGAGAAGAAGGTGCATCTGTGCAGGAAACAGTGCAGTCTCTGGCCCCTGGCTCTCTCTATTCTGTTTATCAGCTCTTGGTCAATGTCACTTCTTCCAAACAGACAATGAGCTTGTCATAGTCACTGCCTTTTGCACTGTTCTTCTGTTCATTTCAGGGGTCCACAAAATCCATTTCAGCTTCCATGGCACCTGGACCACTAACCCAGGTGCAAGGTTCTCTGGAAGGCAGTGGCCTTGTAGCTCTCCCCCGTGGCCACGTTGTAGCTCATTTTTAGCAATAACAGCCTCTTCCCTGCAGAATCAATTTCATCCTGGGCTGCGGGGGACACTGAAGAGGTGGCCCGTGGAGTAGCTGAGATCTCTGTGCAGCTGGGCTCTTCTTTTATAGTCTCCCCCCTCTTACTGTTTCCTATTTTAAGCCCCTTTCTTCTCTTTTCTTCTTGTTCACCCCACCCTGCAGCTACTTGCAGTAAGAATTTCTTAGAAATCAACCAGTTTCTCACAAACACTTGAGCCTCTTGACCAATTCCTCATGAGACAGTCCAATCAGGTTTTGGTTGTGAGTGTGTGTATTTGGGGGAGGGTAGGTGTAGAGACCAATGAAACCCACTCTAAATTCAAACTATTAGCCGGTCATTGCATCATTAGCTGGTCATTAGCCACCCCACACTGCAAGCTGGCCTCCATTTAACCTCCACACTCACTCCCCATCTCACATCCTTAGTCTCAGTATGAGAACTGAGTTTTCATTTGTCCTCATGGGAAGAAAGGCAGACTCCAAGTGCCCTGCGGGTATTGTGCACTAAGGCAATGTTGTGAAAGATCAGTTCTGGGGTCACAGGGACCTGAATTTCCAAAGACAGCTTTGACTTTTTTTAAAAAAAAATATTTTTATTCATTTCAGAGAGGAAAGGAGATGGAGTGAGATGAAAACTTCAATGATGAGAATTATTGATCATGTGCCTCCTGCACACCCCCTACTAGGGATTGAGCCCATAACCTGGGCATGTGCCCTTGACCAGAATCAAACATGGGACCCTTCAATCTGCAGGTCAATGCTCAGTCCACTGAGCCAAACCGGTTAGAGCTGGCTTTTTACTTTTCTTTTTATTGCTGAAAGTATTATACATGTCCCTTTTTTTACCCTAGTGACCTCTCCCAGCACCTTACCCCCAAATCCTTCACCATCCCATTGTCTGTGTCCATGGGTTATGCATATACGCACATGATTTCAGTGCTTGAATTCTTCCTCCCTCCACCCTCTCCTTCTTTCCCTATGAGGGTTGCCAGTGTGTTCCATGTCTCTTTGACTCTAGGTCTATTTTTTCATCACTTTATGTTCTTAGTTATTTTTCACATATGACTGAGATCATATGATATTGATCTTTCTCCCACTGGCTTATGCAAATTAACCGCCATCTTTTTTTGGGGTTAATTTGCATACTCATCCTGATTGGCTGGTGGGCATAGCAGAGTGATGCCAATTTCCATGTTTCTCTTTTATTAGTATAGACTAGAGGCTTGGTGCACAAAAATTTGTGCATTGGCGGGGGGGGGGGGCGTGTCCCTCAGCTCCACTTGTGCCCTCTCACAGTCTGGGACCCCTTCAGAGATAATTACCTGCTGGTTTAGGCCCGCTCCCGGTTGGCAGAGGGCAGGCCCAATACCTAGGTGCAGCCCCTGGTCGGGCTCAGAGTAGGGCTGATTGGGAAGTTGGGGTACCACCCTCAGTCAAATCAGGGTAGGGCCGATTGGGGGGTTGAGGTGCCACCCCCTGTCACAATCAAGGCAGGGTCAATGGGGAGGTTGCGGATTCACCCCCTCTCATGCACAGAGCAGGGCCGATAAGGGGGTTGGGGCGCTGCCCCCTCTCACGCACAGAGCAGGGCCCATTAGGGGCGTTGGGGCTCCGTACCCTGTCACACATAGAGCAGAGCAGATCAGGGGGTTGGGGAGCTTCCCGCTATCAGGCACAGAGCAGGGCCGATCAGGGGGTTAGGGCGCCATCCCCTGTCATGAACAGAGCAGAGAGGATAGGGAGTTGTGGCCCCGCCCCCTGTCACACACAGAGCCACAGGGCGATCTGGGGGTTTGGGCGCTGCCCCCTCTCACACTGCTTCAGGGGCCAGGAGGCCTTGTGCCTCCACTGATCAAAGTCTTGGGAGGCCTCTAGGCTCTGCTTGTCACCAGGGCAGTGAGGTCTCGCTGCTCAGCTGATCCAGGTGCTAGGAGGCCTCACAGCTCCGCTGATCCCAGGTTCGGGAGGCCTCATGGCTCCGCTGTTCTTGAGTTCGGGAGGCTTTATGACTCCGCTGATCCCGGGTTTGGAAGGCCTCTCGGCTCCACTAATCCCGTTGCGGGGAGGCATATTACCCTTTCACTATATACTATAGAGGCCTGGTGCATGGGTGGGAGCCATTTCTTTTGCCCGGAAGGGTGTCCCGGATCAGGGTGGGGGGGTCCTGCTTGGGTGCCTGGCCAGCCTGGATGAGGGGATGGTGGCTGTTTTCAGTTAGTCACACCACCTACAGGGTGGGTGTCCCCCCTGGGGTGCCTGGCCAGTCTGGGTGAGTGGCTGAGGGCCGTTTTCAGGCTGTCTGGTGACTAAAGCTCCCAACCTCTCCTTTTTTTCTTTCTTTTTTTTTTTTTTTTTTATTCTGGGATTTATTTACCTTCTATGGCTGTCACTGCAGCTGAGAGCCAGCTTTAGCTCTGAGGCTCAGCTACAGCTCTGAGACCTCGGCTGCTGAACTCAGGTATCTGGTTTGTTTGGCTTCTATAATTGGAACACTGTTGCAAATCCAGCTTGGCCGGCTGGTTGAAAGCATGGTGTTTATTTAGCTTCTATAATTGCAGCATTGCTTCTTAGAGTGCAGCTCAGAGGCCAGCAGTGGTAGGTGGGGAACCTTGGCTTCCTCCATCACTGAAGCAAGCAAGCCTCCTGTTCGCTTCAGCTGCCTGGCAACCGGTCACCATCTTGGTTGGCAGTTAATTTGCATATCACCCTGATTAGCCAATGGGAAGTGTGTTGGAGGTACGGTTAATTACCATGTTTGTCTATTATTAGATAGGATAAAAAAACCAAGTGACCAACATGACCAGTCACTATGACATGCAGTGTGGCTGGCCAACCGGCCTGATCAGGGGTGGTGCTGACCAATCAACCTCTCACGTTCCCTCCCCTGGGCTGGCCCAGCCCCAATTAGCCTGATAGGGGCAGGCTTCAGGACCCCACCCATGCATGAATTCATGCACCGGGACTCTAGTCCTATCTAATAAAAGAGAAACATGGTAATTAGCATACATCCGCTACCCTTCTCATTGGCTAAACAGGGTGATATGCAAATTAACTGCCAACAAAGATGGCGGTTAACTGCCAACAAAGATGGCGGTTAATTTGCATACAGAGGCGCAATGATGGGAGGCCATAGGGAAAGGACGGTGATTGGAAATACAGGGAGCAGGCAAGAGCCGGGAGGCACGGCCCCTGGCCCTGAATGGGAGAACCGGCCATCTTTGCCCGCACCCCTGCCGGTGATCAGAGAAGCCAGAGCGGGGCACCGAAGAGGCCGGTGCCTGCCTCTTCCCTGGCCGCCCCTGCCAGGGATGAGGAACCGGAGATCCCATAGCAGGAAAGGGGGGCCTGCAGCTAGTCCCCCTGTGCGCTTGCCCCTAGGTCACTGCAGCGATCAGGGAGCAGTGAAGAGTGGTCTATAGCCAGCCCCCATGTGCGCCTGCCCCTGGATCGCCATGGCGATCACAGAGCAGGAAAGGGCGGCCTGCAGCCAGCCCTGTATGCGCCTGCACCTGGGTCACCACTGAGATCCCTGAGCAGGAAAGAGCGGCCTCTAGCCAGCCCCCCTGTGCACCTGCCCCTGGGTCGCTGCAGGGATCATGGAGCAGGAAAGGGCTGTCTCTAGCCAGCCCCCCTGTGCGCCTGCCTGTGGAATCACAGCTGCGATCACGGAGCAGGAAAAGGGGGCCTGCAGCCAGCCCACGTGTGCACCTGCCCTTGGGATCGCCGCAGCGATCATGGAGCAGGAAAGGGGGGCCTCTAGCCAGCCCCCCTGTGTGCCTGCCCATGGGATTGCCCCAGAGATCATGGAGCAGGAAAGGGTGTGAAGTATGGTACCTATTTGCTTTCTTTAACAATGGACAGGTTACTTTGATTTTCTAAATTGTATAAGTCATCCCATTCAATTGAATGCCTTATCGATTGAATGACTATTCCATTGATTGTTATCATACTGGTCTTAGAGAGCACAGTCTTCTGTAGCTGGGAAACAGGACAGCACAATTACCCTAAATTGTTTTAGTGGCCACAGGTGGTGCGTTCCAGCTGACTCAGTGGTCCCGAGACCAGGACAGCACAATTACTCTAAACTGTCGTGACAACTCAGTGGTCGGGAGACCCAAGGGCTCTAGATAATGTATACCTGTCAATTCAGTGACCCTGAGACCCGAAACTGTAATTAACATGCTTAATTCTGCTTCTGTAATCTGCTTTTTTGGGAGCCAGGTGCCACATTCCAAACCCTGGGATGTAATCAATACCTTTGTGATTTTGCCTATGTAAATCTGGTTTTGCCACCATCTTAGGGCTATGAGATTTGGGAATGGCCCCTCATAGTCCCGGGTTGCAATCAATGTGACTCTTTAATTCGACTTCTTGAGGCGTCCTTCTGTGATTCGCGGGGTACGTTACAACAGGTGGCCTGCAGCCAGCCATGTGTGCGCCAGCACCTGGGTCACCACTGCGATTCCTGAGGAGGAAAGAGCGGCCTCTAGCCAGCCCCTCTGTGCGCCTGCCTGTGGGATTGCAGCGGTGATCAAGGAGCAGGAAAGGGGGGCCTGCAGCCAGCCTCCCTGTGCGCCTGCGCTTGGGATCACTGTGGTGATCCCAGAGCAGGAAAGGGCGGCCTGCAGCCATGCCCTGTGTGCGCCTGTCCCTAGGTTGCTCTGGCAATCCCACAGCAGGAAAGGGCGCCTCACCCTGGCCACAGCTCAAGGGAGAGTACAACATGCAGTGGAGGCCAGGAGCCTGAGAGATCAACAGAGAGGGGCACCTCCCAGGTGTGGCTGGGGGCAGGCCCCCAGCAGACACACACACACACACACACACACACACACACACACACACACAAACGGGACGCCTGCACCGAGCCTCTGCTGCCAGACTGTGGCCATTAGTAGGACATCTACTGAGGGCTCCTGGACTGAGGGGCAGGCTTGGCTGAGGGAACCCCATCCCCCAGTGCACGAATTTCATGCACCGGGCCTCTACTATATATATAATTAAGAACAATGTCAAAAAGTTTACTGACTATCTTTCTTCTAGGAGTTTTCTGGGTTTGCATCTTATAGTTAACTCTTTAATCAGTTTTGAGTTTATTCTGATATATAGTGTAAGAAAATGGTCTAGTATCATTTTTGCATGTATTTGTCCAGTTTTCCCAGCACCATTTATTGACTAGAGTGATGGTGAACCTATGACACGTGAACTCATTTTTTAGTTGATTTTTCTTTGTTAAATGGCATTTAAATATATAAAATAAATATCAAAAATATAAATCTTTGTTTTACCATAGTTGCAAATATCAAAAAATTTCTATGTGTGACAGGGCACCAGAGTTAAGTTAGGGTTTTTCAAAATGCTGACATGCCGAGCTCAAAAGGTTCGCCATCACTGGACTAGACTGTGCTTATCCCATTGTATGTTCTTCCCCCCTTTGCCATAGATTAATGGCCCGTATAGGTGTGAGTTTGTTTCTGGGTTATTCCGTTTCATTGAGCTAGACATCTTTTGCCATTACCATTTTGTTTTGATTACTAGGGGCTTGTAGAATAGTTCTATCAATGGTAGCATGATACCTCCAACTTTGTTCTTCTTTCTCAAGATTGCTGTGGCTATTTGGGGTCAAAATTTTTGGATTATTTGTTCCAGTTCTATGGTAAATGGCACTGGTATTTTGATATTGATGGTGTTGAATCTATATAATCCTTTTGGTACTATGGACATTTTTTACATTAATTGTTCCTATCCATAAGAAACAGTATATGCTTTTATTTATTTGCTTCCTCTTCAATTGCGTTCTTCAGTGTCTTATTATTTTCAGAGTTCAGACGTTTTTACCTCTTTGGTTAAATTTACTGGTAGGTATTTTTGATGCAATTGTAAATGGGATGTTTTCTTAATTTCTTTTCTGATGTTTCATTATTGGTACATAACCATGCTATGGATTTCTGAACACTAATTTGTTATCCTGTAACTTTACTAAATTCATTTACCAGTTCTAATAGCATTTTGATGGAATCTCTAGGATGTCAGCGTTGAGACCATGGGAACTGTCCCCCTTGGGGGCAGACAGGGCGGGAGGAATGGGTGTCTGGGCTGTGCTGAGAGATGGAGAGGAGACAGAGTAAAGGGCGGGAAGGCCAGTTCCCAGGCGGGAAGATGGGAGGCGGAGGGTCGGTGAGGCTGTGGAGGCCGGGCTCTGCCCGCAGAGAGGGGGGCCTTGATGGTGAACAGGAGGAAGTGCAGGTCGCTGGCGTCACCAGGCCCAGGACGGGGTCAGGCTGTGGGAACTGTGGGAGCGGACGCTGACGTCATTCCGATGAAGCGTTGGGATTCATGCTGAGGCAACAAGGATTCCCCAAAAGGGCTGGGCTGCGGTTAAGGACACAACCACATCGGGGCCACATTCACACAAGCTGCTCCGAGAAACCAAGTGCGGTTGACGTCCTGACAGCGATCGCACTGGTCCTCACGGGTCACACTTTAAAACGCCATGAAGGCCAGGGCCCAGCATGAGACGGGCATGGAATCCGGAGAAGGCCAGCACTGCCCTCCTCCTCGGCCCCCCTCAGCCCCCCTGTGAGGCCCCCGCCCCTCCCCCAGGCCCCTGAGTAACGGTCACTGCTTCCGGTCCCCGCAGAGCCAACCGCCACCGCCAGCGGCCCGCAGCCTCCTGCGTGTCTTGTCGCTGCGGCCACCTGACTCCGGTGCCCTGCCCTCACCCGGCACCCTCCGAGACCCCAGCCGCCTGTCTCCGGTGCCCTGCCCTCACCCGGGACCCTCCGAGACCCCAGCCGCCTGTCTCCGGTGCCCTGCCCGCACCCGGGACCTTCTGAGACCCCAGCCGCCTGTCTCCGGTGCCCTGCCCTCACCCGGGACCTTCCGAGACCCCAGCCGCCTGACTCCGGTGCCCTGCCCTCACCCGGGACCTTCCGAGACCCCAGCCGCCTGTCTCCGGTGCCCTGCCCTCACCCGGGACCCTCCGAGACCCCAGCCGCCTGTCTCCGGTGCCCTGCCCTCACCCGGGACCCTCCGAGACCCCAGCCGCCTGTCTCCGGTGCCCTGCCCTCACCCGGGACCCTCCGAGACCCCAGCCGCCTGTCTCCGGTGCCCTGCCCGCACCCGGGACCCTCCGAGACCCCAGCCGCCTGTCTCCGGTGCCCTGCCCGCACCCGGGACCCTCCGAGACCCCAGCCGCCTGTCTCCGGTGCCCTGCCCGCACCCGGGACCCTCCGAGACCCCAGCCGCCTGTCTCCGGTGCCCTGCCCTCACCCGGGACCTTCTGAGACCCCAGCCGCCTGCACCTGTGACCGGCCGGCCTCCTCCACTCCGCCTGGGCCTCTGACCGCTCCTGCGCCTGCACACATGGCCACTCCTCCGCCCTCCTCTGAGCGCCAGCGCTACCATCCAGACTGCGAGGCCGCCATCAACCAGCAGATCGGCCTGGAGCTCTACGCGGCCTCCGTGTACACCTCCATCGCCGGCTACTTCCAGAGGCCCGACCGGGCCTGGCAGCAGGGCTCCCAGTACTTCCGGAAGCGGGCCCTCAAGAAGAGGGAGCAGGCAGACCGGCTGGTGTGGCTGCAGAGCCAGCGCGGGGGCCGGGTCCTGCTGGAGGACGTCCCCCGGCCGCAGCAGCACCAGTGGGACAGCAGCCTGATGGCCCTGGAGCAGGCCCTGCTCCTGGCGAAGAGAGTGGACCAGGGCCTGCGGCACCTGCACCGCCGGGCCACCCACCGGGGGGACGCCCACCTGTGCGAGTTCCTGGAGAGCCACTGCCTGCACCCACAGGCGGCCTTCCTCCAGGAGCTGGGCGGCCACATCAGCCAGCTGCGCCAGATGCAGGCCCCCGAGTCCGGCCTGGAGGAGGACCTGCTCCACAAGCTCACCCTGGGCGACGGAGAGGAGCACTGGCCGGGACTGCCTTCCCGAGAGCCGAGGGGGCCTCCCTGCCCCGTGCCCGGATGCCCATGGCCACATTGCCCGTGCAAAACGGGCACCTCAGTTCCATGTTCAAGGTCCGCTGTCTCTTCAAATAAAGTCATTGGTTCTTAAATAAATAAGGGTCTTTCTCTGATTCCTCTGAGCAAATACATTTACTTTTAAAACCGGTATCCAGGAGTCTCCACCCAGGCCTCAATTAGTGCAGCTCCGGACCCTGGATGGAGGGAGGAGGGATCCCATTGGATCCTGATGGAGGAGAGGACGTATTCTGTAGGACCCTGATGGAGGGAGGAGGGATTCCATAGGACCCTGATGGAAGGAGGAGGGATTCCATAGGACCCTGGATGGAGGAAGGAGGGAGGAGGGATTCCATAGGACCCTGATGGAAGGAGGAGGGATTCCATGGGACCCTAGATGGAGAGAGGAGGGATTCTATAGGACCCTTAGGGAGGGAGGAGGGATTCCATATGATCCTGATGGAGGAAGGAGGGATTCCATAAGACCCTGGATGGATGGAAGACAGATTCCATAGGACCCTGATGGAGGAAGGAGGGGGATTCCATTGGATCCTTATGAAGGGAGGAGGGATTCCTTAGGACCCTGATGGAGTGAGTAGGGATTCCATAGGACCCTGATGAAGGAGGAGGTGTTCCATGAGACACTGGAATGAGGAGGAGGTATTCCATGGCACATGGGAAAACAAAATTAACCTACCCCTTATAAACAATGTACATGTGGGTGCAGTCAGGTGGATGGTCTTCGGCCCTTTGAATGTGGATGAATGTTCATGCTAAATGTATAAATCATATCCTTAAAATCACAGGTGTGCTTGACTCTGGAAAAAAGGGTGAATAGAATAGAATTGGGCAGGGATTAAAGGAAAGGATTCTTGTATTTAACCTACAGTTTTGGTTTATTAAAATATGCAAATATTAACATTTTTTAACATCTGGGTGGCAATATGGAGACCCCTTACTCTAAGGACAGAGTAAATGAAATTGCAACACTGCGGATGGTACTTGGTCAATTGTGAGAGCAAATAGCTGCTCTGTGAATAGCAGATCTTTTTTAACTTGCATAGCTCAAACCCTCCCCCACCCTTACTTACACAGAACAGTAAAGGTCTTTGGCATCTGAGCCTTTTAATCTCCCCAAACTACACTCCAAGACGGTGAATGAATGTAAGACAATTACAGACCTCCAGAGAAGGGAAACAATAGGACACATTTTCCTAGAAGGAAAAAACACTAGTGTTCCAATGTGAGAAATATTGTGCTTGCTTTGGCATCAGAAAGTGTTTCTATCCTACCTGTAAGCTCCATGCCATGTATCCCCAAAGGAGAAAGAAACTGAATAACTGACACACTCCACTCTCCCATTTTGAGCAAAACCCTAGTAGTGAAATGGACATCACAATTCTAGATCTGATCCATGCTACTTACCGAGGTGAATCAAGTAAGTCCTTTATTCATACATATAAATGAAAACGGTTTTCCAGATGTATGAGGAAGGTAAAATAGAAGATCACAATAAAAACACAAAACTATGTCATTTTGGGGGGAAACTCAGATAAAATATTGAAATAAAATATAATTTTACCAAAAAATCCTATTCTCAGAATCTTAAGGGAAGAAAATAGATTTACAAAATTAAAATAAAATGTCTACTATAGAAGGAAACAATTAGAGGACAGTTGAAGTACTTGCAAGATAGTAATATTTGCAACAGCATGGATTGACCTGGAGAGTATTATGCTAAATGAAATAAGCCAGTCAGAGAAAGGTCAAATATCGCATGATCTCACTCATATGTGGAATCTAATGAACAAAATGAATCCATGAACAAAATAGGTCCAGAAACAATGTTATTTTGATTTTTTTTAAAAAAATGAAAACTGAAAGGGGTAATTAGTGGAATAATCTGAGGTTGAAAAATATTGCTACATTACAACGTATCGGAATTATCTTAAATGTGCTTATTATAAGTGATCAAAGTTATGGTAACAACTACCTGTAATACTCAATCTTCACATGCTGTCTATTTAAGAAGCAAAAAATGGGACAATTTAGAAAGGTAAGTACTCTACATCAGTAATCATTCTTCTGAAATATTTGCTTTGGGAGATGGTAAACAACTACAGCAGGCCCTTTTTCAATAGCCATATTTCCTAATGTTAACTGCCATAGCCAGAGTAGGATGAATACTTGGAAGATGCTGATGTCCATACAGTAATGTAACCTCTTGTATTTAAGAGTGAAGAGAGCTCTAGATTCATTATTTGGAACACCTGAGGCTCATTCATTATATTTCATTGGTTAAATATATATATATTCATTTTAGAGAGCTAGGGAGTGGGAAAGAGGGATAGAAACATGTGATGAGAGAGAATCATGGATCAGCTGCCTCTTGTAGGCCCCTACTGGGGATTGAGCATTCTTGCCCGCACCACCTGGGCATGTGACCTTCACCAAAATGTGACCTGGGACACTTCAGTCCCCAGGCTGAAGCTATGGCGAAACTTTTGAGCTCGGCGTGTCAGCATTTTGAAAAATCCTATCTTAACTCTGGTGCCGGGTCACATATAGAAATTTTTTGACAGTTGCAACCACAGTAAAAAAAAGATTTATATTTTGGTATGTATTTTATATATTTAAATGCCATTTAACAAAGAAAAATCAGCCAAAGAAATGAGTTCGTGTGTCACCTCTGACACGCGTGTCATAGGTTCTCCATCACTGCTATCCAATGGTCCAAAACAGCTAGGATTCACTTGATAATTTCAATAACGGATACATGTAATTTCTGTTGCACATCTATCTTTCCTCTGGAAAAAGTATATCTCATATGACAAATGGGGACAATAGTGAACTTTTAAAGGCGTTTGAATATACTGGGAATTACCTTTTGGCTAGTTGTCATTTTTCCTATGAAAATGACACTTCGTTCTTATCCTTAAATGGAGATATTCTCCCTGTGCTTCATACTGCAGGAGACAATAATATTAATATTAATAATGATATTAATAATAATACTAATTTACAAGCAATAATTTCTAGAATAGATTGAGTTCCCATTGAATCGTGGTCACTGATTTTCTATTCCTTAGCTTCATATTTTAACTTATACCAACCATCTTAAGTCATCTTAGCTGTATTAATATATTTAATTCTGTTTCATTGATTTGCAATCTCAGCCTGCTTCACTTAACACTTACTCAGAAAGAATGTACTTCAAGGGTGAAGTCTGAAGAAAATCTTTAAAATAATCAGATGGCAAAAATTGATGGGAAATTGATTATAGGGAAAATATAGTGTTTGTATCTTTAATTGCAAGAGTTTGAGTATTGGACACACTGCCCCATACAAAAGGAGAACTGAACCAATGTATGCTGAATAAGTAAATGAATTAAAAATGTATTTTAGGACCAGATTCATGTTGCTGCCATGGTTGACGAATTACATCTAATCTATAATTTGTATATTAGTGTATTACTGGCTATGACCAAGAAAAAGCCATGCCGCATTAAATTGCAAAACACCTAATGCTACATCCTAAGGAGTTTACTATTTATTTTTTGGAATTTGAAGTAGATGATTATCCTGAGTGTTAGGGAAAAAAAGAAAAATAGATTTGTATGGATTTTAAAAGAGGCATTTGTTTCAAAAATGTCGGTGTGATCTACAATATCTAATCATGGAGAACAGCAAGAATTTACGGTACCAGGAGATGGACAGCCTGACTTCACAAAGGGCTGTTCATCTCCTGAAGATGTGAACACTCGTGGCCCTCGGGCGGGCTTTCTCCCCATGATGGCTCAGAAGTCGTGGGAGACCTTTGAAAAGGCAGACTCACAAATTGAGGGAGATGAAACAAAAAAAGGAAATTATATTTTCTGTTCTGGCCAAAGTAGAGTAACAGGGATCAGATATATGCCCTGGAACACATGAAAAAAGTAATGAAATAAAATAAAATTATGACAGACACTGGACATCAGGAAGCAGGGACAGATGCCTCACAGATAGGAAATAAAGGAGGTGACTCCTATGATGGCTCCACATTCCTTCCGTTTCTAGGCCACAGCTCAGAGAGGCAAAGACCAGCAGTCACGCTATGTAGAGGAGATGGAGCTAAGACACTATAGAGAAGAAGGTGGGGAGAGATCTCAAGGCAGACAACAAGAGAGCAAAATGAGAGAAAGAGAGGTGCCGGGAGCCGGTCCATGCTTGCTGTTTCAGGGGACCTGGCATATATGGCATGCTGTTCTTAGTATGTTTGCTCACCTTCTTGGCACTGTGTGTTTTAGCCAAGGTCTCCTCTCTGAGAAAGGTTGTTTCCCCAGGTAGGGATTTTCCCCTGAAGTTAGGGAGGGAGTAAAACCCCTCGGCTAAGTGCCAGGCGGGTAATTAATCACTTTAACTACAAACAATCATGCTTAAGCTACATAATCTTTACTCCCTGGAATGGAGATAAGAAACGCCCTAACCTTTGTAATAGAAATTGACAGGATTAAAATCAACTGGGATAAATACGGATGTAACAAGACAATAAACAGCAGAACCTCTCTGGAGATCGAGACCAGAACTTGGCTGGAGATCCTGGCTAGGCTGCTGATCAACTGAACGCTGTCTCCGTCTACGCCTTTGGGAACCCCTGGACCTGCTGGGGTTGGACCCCGGCATCAGGGAAGAGATATCTTGTCTCATATGGGAGTTGTATTATATAGCCCCAGTGATACAGTAACATCACAGATGCTAGACACGAGATTTAATCCAGGAAAGGAATTAGGAAAGGAAAGTAATACCTCACACTCCTCGACAGGATCTGTAATTGGGGCCATTGCCCTTAGGACTGCTGATCCCATAGTCTGGAAATCGTCACAACCAGTATGGGTTGAGCAATGGCCCTTAACATCTGAGAAAATATCAGCAGCCCGACAATTAATTGATCAGCAATTAGCAGAGGGACATATAGAGCCATCAAATAGTCCCTGGAACACACCCATATTTGTAATAAGGCAGAAATCAGGCAAGTGGAGACTTTTGCAAGATCTAAGAGCCATAAATGCCACCATGGAAGATATGGGCTCCTTACAACCTGGATTGCCCTCCCCTGTGGCAATTCCACAGGAGTATTGTGTTGTTGTTATTGACTTACAGGATTGTTTTTTCACTATACCTCTTCTCCCAGCTGATTGTCAAAGATTCGCATTCAGCATACCATCAGAAAACTTTAAACAGCCTTATCACAGATACCAATGAAAGGTTCTCCCACAAGGGATGAAAAATAGTCCTACATTATGTCAAAAGTTTGTAGATCAGGCATTGCAAGTTATTAGAAAGAAATTTTCAGATCTATATCTTATTCATTATATGGATGATATTTTACTAGCTCATAAAGATCGGGCTACTTTACAGGAAATTCTTACTCAGACCATCCTTGCTTTAGAAGAACATGGTCTAAAAATAGCCCCAGAAAAGATTCAGACTGAACCTTCTTTTTCATACTTAGGCAGAATATTACATACCTCTACTATCACCCATCAGCCTCTACAATTAAGAAAAGATCATTTAAACACATTGAATGATTATCAGAAACTATTAGGTGATATCAACTGGGTCAGGCCATATCTAAAAATAACCACTCTTGACTTAAAACCTCTATTTGACATTTTAAAGGGAGATACTAACCCTAAGTCTCCCCGACAATTAACTGTAGAAGGAGAAAAGGCTATAGCAAAAATAGAACAGACCATCAATAAACAGCAACTACAGTATCTAGATTATTCCAAATCTTGGGCCTTAATTATTCTAGCCACTAAATATACTCCTACAGGATGCTTGTGGCAGGAAGGACCATTAGAATGGATACATTTACCTGTCACTCCTAGGAAGATTGTACCACCCTATCCCTCCCTAGTGGCCACTCTCATTATCAAAGGTAGACGACGCAGTATCGAACTCTTTGGAAGAGAAGTTACTGAGATAATAATACCTTATAAAAGAGAACAATTAGACACACTATTACAATTTGAAGAAGAGTGGCAAATAGCTATAGGTAACTTCCCAGGACAAATTTTACATCATTTGCCAAGATCACCTATATTGCAATTTCTCTCCCTACATCCATTTATATTTCCTATTAAATGTTCAAAAGAACCATTATCACCTCCTGCCTCCTTAGTATTCACAGATGGTTCCTCTAATGGTAGGGCAGTAACAATCATTGACTCAATAACCCATGTTCAACAAACTCTAGAGACGTCAGCTCAGAGAACAGAGCTTTTGGCAGTCATTTATGCTTTTGAACAATTGCAACAGGTTCCCTTTAACTTGTACACTGACTCTCAATATATAGTTAAATTATTTCCTCATATTGAGACCGCCTCTCTCCCACAAGGAAGAACAGCCATTTTCTCTTTGTTAACTCAGCTACAAACTTGCATTCACAAACGAGAAAAGGCTTTCTATATTGGACATATTAGAGCTCATTCCTGCCTACCAGGACCCTTAAGTGAAGGAAATTATCAGGCGGATTTACTAACTTGCCCAGTAGTTTGTACAGCTCTAGAAGAAGCCCGGCAGTCTCATGCCATTAACCATCAAAATGCTTCTGCTCTCTGTCTATATTATCGCATATCTACAGAAGCTGCTCAAAGTATTGTGCGTGACTGCGGCCATTGTCCTACTCATTTTCCTAGCCCTGCTACTGGAGTTAATCCAAGAGGACTTAGACCCTGTGACTTATGGCAGATGAATATTACTCATGTCCCATCTTTTGGCAAACTTTGCTATGTGCATGTTTGTATTGATACCTTTTCTCATGTTATCCTTGCTTCTGCACGTACAGGAGAAGCCTTTAAAGATGTAAGTCAGCGTCTATTCCAATGCTTCTCCTACCTAGGAATACCAAGGGCACTTAAAACTGAAAATGGGCCTGCCTATACCTCTAGAACTTTTAAAAACTTATGCTCTACATTCGGCATCGCACATACTACAAGAATACCCTACAATCCTCAAGGCCAAGCAATAGTAGAAAGGGCTCACCAAACTTTAAAAACACAAATTAAAAAATTACAAGAATATGAGTTTAAATATTCCTCTCCTCATCATGTTCTACAACATACTCTATTTGTAATTAATATACTAAATGTAGATTCTGAGGGAAATTCCCCGATGTACAGGCATTGGAACCCTGATCTAACTAAACCTAAAGCCCTCGTCAAATGGAGAGACTTGCTTACAGGAGCCTGGAAGGGACCTGACGTACTTTTAACCTGGGGGAGAGGATATGCTTGTATATTTCCACAGGACGCAAACTCACCTGTGTGGATTCCAGACCGTCTAGTCCGACCTTATGTCTCACCGCCCGCCATCTCTGCCTCATCATAGCACACCTGACCAGTGCCCGTCTGCAGCAGATGTGCAGCCCTGAGCTGGAACAATCTGTCCATTGGGAGGATCACATGTGCCTCCGTTTTGTCTTTCCACATGTCCCAGCTTTGCCCCACATCTCCTTTCCTTTTTCCTTTTTTTTAAAATCTAACTACTTGTTTGCTGGTTCTTTGGCCTTTCTCCTTCTTTCCTGAACACAGCCTTTTCTAGAATCTCCCTACCCTACTGTTCCAGGAAGGGCATCTCCCTTTTATGCCGTGACTAGGGGTGTTTGGTATATGCCCCATACATGGAGTTGTCTTGTGCCAAGAGCCTGACATCCTGGGCTGAGAAAGCCCTGTTCCAGGACTCTCCTTTGTCCTGTATCGGCACCTCTTACCCTTGTGCCAAGAGGGACCCTCTTCTTACAATCCAATTGCCCATAGCTGTTGCCTGAGCTCTCTGTTCATGCTGAGGTTGAAGCCTCATGGTGGCTGGTACCATGGATCTGTCTCTGGCCCAATGGCGTAAGCTGGGCCCTCTCTAGAGAAGAAACCTGAGTTCCCTATGATCAATGCCAGAGCCCCACCAGCAGGCGAGGGAATCCAAAGGCAGTTGCTGGGCATGGAGGCCAGAGGGACATAGGCTATCAAGGAGACAAAACTGAACCTCACATCACCCTACTTGGCCCAGAGATGGCTGGTAGTCAATGACGGGTAAGACTCCACAGGGTGGGGCAACCTAAGACAGGCACAGTCGGGGGCCAGTAGGAGAAGACTTGGGGTGCAACAAAGGTGGGGCACAGACCCCCCTCCCCAATGGTGCAGGGGCTTAAACACTCACCCCTTCTGAGGAAGGTCTCCTGTCCCCATGGCTGCTTCCTGCTTCCCATGCCCAGCTCAGATCGGGACCCAGGTAAAGACAGAGACTGACTGACAGCAGCTGCCCTCTCACTGCAATAGGACTTGTTTCCCATTTCTACCTGGGACCACAGGGAAAGGGGAAGCTGAAGTAAAGTGCTGTGTCAGGATGCTGCCTTCTTCCCTTTCTTCTCCCTCTTTTTTCTAAACACTTCCATGCCTTGTAGTTCTTTTGCTTTCTCTTCTTTTTCTACTACCCTCCATTTTCCATATCAGCTGGATCCAGAGGGCACAGCTTACTCCTCCTCGGACATCGACACCACCATCAACCACGGCCCTGATGGACCCTTTGATGCAGCCCTTCAACTTGCTGACGCTTAGGGAAGCCTGTCGCCAGTGACGCCGCCCGCTAGCCAGACCAACAAAGACAATCAAACCAACAACTTGAGGACAGCTGAAATCCCTTGACTGAAGAGGCTGGCAACCTTCTACAGGAATGGGGCTCCTTCTGCGCTCCATCCACTATGTTTATAGCTATGCTCACTATCATTGCTTGCCACTCTTCTTCCGAGACTTAAATGGCCCAATCTGAGAGGTGGCCACTGATTTGCATGTGTGATCATTTAAAAAATAAAAAAGGGGGAATTTGCCGGCAGCCGGTCCATGCTTGCTGTTTCAGGGGACCTGGCATATATGGCATGCTGTTCTTAGTATGTTTGCTCACCTTCTTGGCACTGTGTGTTTTAACCAAGGTCTCCTCTCTGAGAAAGGTTGTTCCCCCAGGTAGGGATTTTCCCCTGAAGTTAGGGAGGGAGTAAAACCCCTCGGCTAAGTGCCAGGCGGGTAATTAATCACTTTAACTACAAACAATCATGCTTAAGCTACATAATCTTTACTCCCTGGAATGGAGATAAGAAACGCCCTAACCTTTGTAATAGAAATTGACAGGATTAAAATCAACTGGGATAAATACGGATGTAACAAGACAATAAACAGCAGAACCTCTCTGGAGATCGAGACCAGAACTTGGCTGGAGATCCTGGCTAGGCTGCTGATCAACTGAACGCTGTCTCCGTGTCATTCCTTCTTCGCCGACTCCGTCCACACCTTTAGGAACCCCTGGACTCGCTGGGGTTGGACCCCAGCAGAGAGGGAACTCCAGAATCTTGCACCCCACAAGAATGATTCAGGGGATTACTGATCAGCTCTTGTGTGAATACATTATTAGAAGCCAGGAAAGAAACCACTGGAAAGGATTCTTGATAACTGACACTCACACAGGGCCTGCAATAGTGACCTTTATTGTCAGCCAGACTAGAAGATCTCTAGATGCACAGCCATTGAATAATTTACGTGGAAGGGACTTGCTTCAGTAGTGAGGAACAGTTAATTAACCATACCACATGGTCTAACAGTATTTAGCCATGTACTATCACAGGGAACTGCTCTGTTTATTTAAATCAAATCTTAAAAAGGACCCCAAAGAATCAAACTATTTCCAAGAAACACAACAGTATCCAAAAAGGGCAAAAATTATTTGTAAATAGAAAATGGATGGTGAACAACACATGGGTTTTAAATAAAGACAGGATCAATAGTAGGAACACTGATCTATCCTTGGTCCTCAGGCTTTACTATGGTACTGTTTTTCTGATGATGTTGAAATGTTACCTTAAAAGATAACTGATCTTGATTTCTGAGGGGGATTTTGGGTGCCATCTTTGGTTGTACACCCAATACCTCACTCACCTCACCCATATTTGGGCAAATATCAAAACCTGAGGTCTGTGAGTACATAGAAAAAATATGGCTCTCAGAAGCTCCCCCCTATCAATTGTTACTTATAATTTATCCAGGAGAAATGAAAGTACTTGTATGAAGTTGTGAACACGTGAAATATTCGTAGCCCCTTGATTTGCAAACAGGCTCAAACTGGAATCAATCCAAAAGTCCATCAAAAGATGAATGGGGAGCTCAACTGTGGTGTGCCCATACAGGAGGACAATTCTCTACCACAAGCAAGAATGCAACCTTGCGGGCCAACGCGGGACAATGCAGGCTGTGCAGGGGCACGTGCTGACCCACCTCAGGAAAGAGTAAGAATGCAGCCACGCCTGGAAATGGTCTCCTAGCAACAGGGCAGCTGGGACAACAAAACCCTGATGCCCCTGGGCGCCCTGGTCCAAGGGCGCCATGGCGTGCCAGCAGTGGCCCTTACCTGAGCCCCACAAGGGGTGGCTGTTAAAGTCGGACCTGAGGAAGAAGGCGCTCATAGAGTCGGGGCTCATCAAGCCATGGCAGTCAGGGCAGAAGCTGGACCAGAAGTCGGAGCCCAGCAAGAAGTGGCTGCTAGGGCCGGGGCCACTGGAGCCCTTGCCCCTGGGCATGAAATGTAAGCCCTGGTTCAAGGACAGGGACAGGTTGCCTTCCCGCTATCTCTCCAGGCAGAACAACAAGCTTGGCAAGTGACCAAACTCCATGGACAGCCGGAGGTGGGTATTTGTGAAGGAGGGACTGGATGACTTCAGAACTGACTGTCCATCTCCTGAAGGTGTGATCACTCGTGGCCCTTGGGAGGGCTTTCTGCCCATGGTTGCTCATAGAATTCCCCACCCTCCGCCCAAAAAGATTCACAGGCAGCCGCCCACGGGAGCGGACCTGTGTTCCAAGCTCTCGCCAGCCCAGCGAGCAAGGAAGGCCTTTGTAAAGAACATTGAAGCCAGCCTGAGAAAGCATCCCTTGGGGAACTGCCCGAATCTGGAGGAATCTCTCCCTCCAGACCTCCTGCTCAAGGTCCTGGAAGTGCTAGATCCTGACAGGGAGATGGAGGACACGTGGGCGTATTGTGAGGGCACCAAGGAAAGAAAGAAGACCCCCACACACCTGTGTGAATAACATCCTGAGGAGGTCAACCTGGAGCCTCCTCAGGCAGTGAACTTAGAACCTCCCAAGGCATTGAACCTGGTGCTTCCCCACCCACTGAACCTGGAGCCTCCCCAGGTAGTGTACCTTGAGCCTCCCAAGGAAGTCCACCTGGAATCTTTCAGGAAGCTCAACCTGGGACTTCTGGAGGAGGACAACCTGGAACCTGAAGACCAAGCCTACGTGGAAACGGCCAAGGAGAGTCTCCAGTCATATTTATTCCGTTTGTTTCCTGAGGAAGAGACAAATGCAGCATGCACAACGGATATCCCCAAAGATCCTGGGCTCCAAAAATCAAGAAGAAGAATTCGTGAATTCTGCAGATGGATCGATGATAATTTTGGAGACATAGGCATTGATGAAGAGGACCTCATGAAACAGTTTCAAGTTGAGTTAGAGGTCCCACTCACCCATAATACAGTCAAAATAAAGAAAATAAGCCAGCTTCCTTTGAATATAAGGCCCTGCAAACAGCTAGATGACATACAGCAGAGAAAATTCTCCATGCAGGAAGGTAACTGGGAAAGGAAACTCCGCAAACAACAAGACCCTTATAAACCCAAACGGGAGAAGATAAGGTATGGAGCATGGTACCTGGACCCCAAATCCTGCAAAAAGCTGGTCAATGACCAGCCCTTTCCGGACCCTAAAGACGTCCCTGACAAGGAACATTTGACCAATGGAAGGCATCTTGAACCAGACATTATTGATGAACTTTATGGACCAATTGCTTTCAAAGATTTCATTGTAAGCAAAGGCTACAGGATGCCAGGTGTGATTGAGAAGGTGTTTATGAGGAAGGGATGGAACTATGAAGAGGAGGATTCAGGGGACAAAGAGGATTAGACAATTTTCTATTTACTGCTCACTTGGCTAGTGTGTCTCTCTCATTTTAACATAAGTCAGAATTCACCATGAGTGTCTCACTGTGTATGGACAATTTGATTCCACAATATCTGTAAATTTAATACCTATTGCTAATAAAACTTTCTGTATGAGCTTCTGCTTGGGTTCATCAATGTGTTATGTATTTTACCAACTATGAAGTCAATACTTACATATACTCCTCTTGGTTTTTATTGCATTAGGAGTATTATATTTTTATTTCAATTATTCATTAAAAGTAACCATAAATAAAAGAATTACTTACAAAGGATCTTGTTGCCCAGCCGATGGGGTTCCGTGTTTGAACATTGACCTAAGAAGCAGGAGGTCATGGTTTGATTGCAGGTCAGGGCATATGCCTGGGGTGCAGGCTCAATCCTCAGTCGGGGTGCAACCAGGCTGTAGCTGATTAATGATTCTCTCTCAACTTTGATCTTTCGCTCTGTAAAAATTCTATATAATTAAATCCAGTGATGGAAATGTTAGAACAACCAGAACAACGAGAGACCAGAACAACTGCCGCCACTTGCCCCAGCTGGTCCCGCCCCCAGAGGGGATCCCACCCTGGTCGGGGGTGTGGTCAGCCTGCAAACCACCCTCAGCCCCTCGCCCCAGCCAGCCCCACCCCCTGGTGGAGACCTCCTACCCCAATCGGGGCCCCCATCAGGGCAGGTTGGCCAGCCCAGCTGTGCACTGGGCCTCTTTCCTTTATAATAAAAGGGTATTATGCATATTGACCCTAATGGTGGAAGAACCAGAATGACTGCTCCACCAGTCACTATGAGGCGCACTGACCACCTCTCAGTTCCTTTCCCCAGTCGGCAAGCTCCAAATTCCCAATGGTGAAAGGGGAACCGGGGTTGGGTGGTGGGGGATGCGGGTGGCACCAGGCCTAGGCCCCCACCCCACCAGTCACCCCACACACAGAGGGCAACCATGGCAGTTGTGGGGCAGGCGAGCAGACAGAATGGCTGACCTCTCAGTTCTTCCCCTTGGCCGGCAGGCTCCAATCACCCAGTGGCGAATGGGTTACTGGTGGTGGGTGGCGGCGGGGTATGTGGCTGGCTGCAGGCAGCTGAGGGAGATGGCCCTGATCGCAGGCCAGGCCTAGGGACTGTACCTGTGCATGAATTTCTTGCACCAGGCCTCTAGTATATTTATAAAAAATTATGCCAGCTACTGCATGGGATGAATCTCAAAATAATTGTGCATAATGAAAGAACTGTATCGCTCTAATAATATTCAAGTTATAATGCATTATGACAATTATTTTGTTAAGCACAACTTGTAACCCATAGTCAAAGTAACTTTATATATTGTTTGTGAATTATCTATGGCTACCTTTGCACTACAACATGAGAATTTAGGAATTGTCACAGAGATCATATAGCCTGCAAGCCTAAAATATTTCCTATCTGAATTTTTACAGTAAAATTTACTGTCACCCTAATCTAGAAGAAAAATATATTCAAACATATATTAAATCAATGATGCCACACTTTAGCTGAACAGAAGATAATACATACTCATCTATGGAATAGAATCAAGTGAAATATTTTTATAAAAATAAATATTTAGTTAGACCTGTTTGAACACTTTTCAAATCTGCCTATTAATTTCAATATTCTTAGGGTCAAAAATCCCTGAGGCAAATCATCATATAGGCCAGTGGTTCTCAACCTGTGGGTCGCGACCCCTTTGGGTGTCAAACAACCCTTTCAAAGGGGTCGCCTAAGACCATTGGAAAGCACATGTATTATTACATATTTTTTGTGTGATTAATCACTATGCTTTAATTATGTTCAATTTGTAACAATGAAAATACATCCTGCATATCAGATATTTACATTACGATTCATAACAGTAGCAAAATTACAGTTATGAAGTAGCAGCGAAAATAATTTTATGATTGGGGGTCACCACAACATGAGGAACTGTATTAAAGGGTTGCAGCATTAGGAAGGTTGAGAACCACTGGTATAGCCCCTGTTTCTTGTGATGTCTCTCCATGTGATGATTTGTCATACAGAGATTCCCCATGACTCCAAAAATGTGGGTGTTAAATGTTAGGTACGGCAGCCTGAACATGATAAAGACAGACTAACTTTCTTCCCAACTGAAATGGCTAATTAATTCAATGGGATGTACACAAAGGTGGGTTGGCCAGGAAATGTGTTTCGTATATCCATAATATTTTTCAATCTTTTTAATTGAATGCTTTACTGTGGGGGCTGCACTTGCCGCTTTATCACCATCCTCATCCCATATTAGTAAGTCTTTGATCCATTTTACACAGTTAAATGACCTCCCTGGCCCACATGGGTATTTGAGTTTATAACCTTTGAGCAAGAATCAGAATCTTCCCTGATGTCACTAGAGTCTATAAATTATGAAAACATTTTCACTAAAATCATTAATTCTTGCAAATGAGGCTATTATCATCCTTCTGTTTGTGAGCCACCAGAAATACCTATATTTCGTGATTATTGTTAGCATTAATGTTAGGATTGAGTTATAGAATAAAGAATAAGAGAATTCTATAGCTCCACTAATATTAAAATTATTAAGGAATTTATTATGACAATTATTTTGTTAATCAAAAGTTGAAATCTGTAGCCAAGTTAATTTAAGTCTCATTTAATAATAAAATTGTGATCACCTTTGTTAGGATTGCATCAAGGCCCAAAACCTGATTGGATCCTACTAAACAAAAATTGTAGGATAACCTTTGGGTGTTTTGTTTTATCATTGCTCCCTATAGAATATATTTAAATTTTCTTATTATAGTCATAAAAATTCACTGTGAAAGTGTATATCTTTTAAAAAATATTTTTATTGGTTTCAGAGAGAAAGGGAGAGGGAGAGAGAGAATCATCAATGATGAGAATCATTGATCAGCTGCCTCCTGCATGCCCCCTACTGGGGATTGAGCCTGCAACCCCAGGCATGTGCCCTGCCCAGAAATTGAAAGATGACCTCCTGGTTCATGGATTGACACTCAAGCACTGAGCCTTGCCAGCTGGGCTGAAAGCATATTTCCGTATCATATAACAGAGCTGTAGAACACCAAGGAGCTTCAAGTGCTGAAAATCTCCTGTGCAAAACTGATAGGTGAATAAAACTGCCCAGCACCACCAAATATCCTCCCATTTCTATTCAAGTGCAAGTAATCTTTGCATGCCATGAATATCAACTTAAAAGTCACTCATAAATGTCACATGAAAAATCAAGCAACTTCTTTACATTTTAAAAATAACAGCTAAACCTGTCTGTGATGTGACAATTTATAGCTAGAAAGATTTGTAGTGCAGATCTAGAGTGCACTTCTGCTTGCCTTCATAAAGAAAGTCACATGTAAATGGCACTATATGTATATAGAATTTCATCTAAACTCTAGAATGTCTCTCTGACCTAGACTATTCAGAATAATTAAGTTTACATCACCATTGTATCTTAATTCTGCATTGGTTTCCAAACTAGTCTTTCTTCTACTTCAGTATATTTTTCAACAATGCAAATCTGGTCCAATTCACAAGCTTGCTAAATCTCCAGGCTAATCAATAACATATCTATTTACATAGGCACACCTCCCACACACATATTGCCATACAAACATGCTCCTACATTACAGACGCCAGTCCACATGTGCTTTCACACCTCTATGGCTTTGTATAGGGTCCTTCCTACTGTTAGGTCTTCACTCAAGCCACTGTAATCCGGTCTTAATGCTCTCTCCTCCAGAGCCAATTTTTTGATTGGTTTTATCAAGACCTTGTTTTTAGACAGCTGCCTTTTTCTAAAGAACTCACTCTAATTTCCAAGAGAAGTGAGTCACTAATGGCTGCAAAATCTGGGAAATACCCAGACATATTTATTCAGACATTAAAGAGGCCAATATTATATTCTCTGGCTCAGGATTATGTAGTTGCTGTGGGTCTCCATTCAAGCCTGGGGATACGTGCAGCAGCATTCATCCTTACACATTCATTGTTCAGGTCCATAAAATTTGCTTTTCCACATTTTGGTTTTGTGACCTTGCTTTTCCCAGAACATGTCTCCTTATCTATGAAATGGAAACCTTATCATTCAACTCAAATTTTGGTGAGAATTAAAGGGTTACTTTACACAAGTGCCTAATACCACAAGCATCCCAGAATGATGCACAGCATATATTTGTGGAAGAGGAGGAGGGGGAGAATAGAAAGGAGAGTGCTACAAAGTCACCAAGAAGCCAAGGCAAAAAAGTTGTCATGGTGCTTATCCTGTGTGATAGCTTTCAATTGCAGTTGACTCAATCTTACCTGTTGACTAAGATGAAAAAATGTATTTTCAAAATAAGTCATCAGTAAAGCTTCCTATTGGCTTTGGTGATGGCTACGTCCAGCAAAATAAACTTTCATGGAGACATTATATGGGGTTCTCTGCTGCTCTAATTAAGTGCATTGGTATTAGTTGTCCTACAGAAACAAACAGAAACAGTGCTTGATCCATTTGAATCTTTTAACCCCAGAGAAAGTAGGAAACATTACCTGACCTCAAATTTGTACTTTTTAGGAAAGGAAAGTCAGAAGAGCCTAATATATAATTGTGTTAGCATAGCCTCATGAAGTTTTCAAAGCCTGTTCACAGTCCTTAACTTCTGCTTTTGTTTTTCAGGTTCACAACATAAAGATTTCCAAACAAATATTGTAATAATCAATTGTATTATATTATCACAAATGGAGTAACAGAACCTTAGAAGAATTTTGCTCTAGGAACATGTAGTTTAATAAAGACAAAGGACTTTTTTTTTTTTATCTCTGACAGTCTAAGGAGTTTTAAGTGCATCAGGCCATCATGTCTCATTAGTTAAGCATCGACCCATAAAACAGGAAGTCACGGTTTGATTCCTGTTTGGTGCACATGCCTGGATTGTAGCTTAATCAATTATTCTCTCTCATCATTGATTTTTCTTTGTCTACCTCTCCCTTCCCCTCTATGAAATCAACCAAAACATACTTAAAATGAATATTAAAAGCACAACCTTTGGAGTTGGCAGAAATACGTTCATAGTGCAGCACAGCCATGTTCTTATCCTATGATTACAGGCAAAATACTTCACAGAATATTTTATCTCAAATGTGTAATAACCATGCTTATTTCACCCAGGGTTTTTAAAATATATTTTTATTTATTTCAGAGGATAAGGGAAAAGGAGACAGAGGGAGAGAGACATGACTGATAAGAGAGAATCTTTGATTGGCCACCTCCTACATGTCTCCCACTGGGCATGGAGCCCATAACCCAGGCATGTGCTCTGACCTTAAATCAAATCATGACATCTGGGTTCATAGGTCAATGCTCAACCTCTGAGCCTCTCCCTGCCAGGCTTTAAAGATTAAATGATGTAGGAATGCCTTTATATGTCTTGGTGATCAATT
The DNA here is from genome assembly GCF_964212035.1 of Myotis nattereri. Lineage (NCBI taxonomy): Eukaryota > Metazoa > Chordata > Mammalia > Chiroptera > Vespertilionidae > Myotis > Myotis nattereri. Next base: position 26,847,242 of record NC_138078.1, on the reverse strand, counting down.
AAATTTCCCTGTTCATCACTTGGTAATGAGGCTAAACATGAAATACCTCTTTGCTTTAAATTATCAGTGTAAAAAAGAAGCTTACGTCAACATCAGAAAAAGCTTGATTAATTTTATAAATCTAATATTTAGACCTAATTTATACCACTACAGAACTACTGAACTGAATTTGAATATTGTACAATAATCTTTCATTTATATCTTAAATCAATAGACTAAACTTCATAGAAAATGTCAAGATATGAAATTGCTCCCAGGCAGAGATGTACAGTCCTTTTCTTTGTAACATAAATTTTCTGCTCAGTTAGAACTGTGTGAAGTGCTCTTTATTGAACATTAGAAGAGATATGATATCAGAAATATGTCCCTTGATAATATTTAAAAAACACATTTTCAGGCATTGGCCTGAAGATAAAATAACTTAATCAGAAACTTATGCCAATACAATTTAAAAACTGTCCACCTACTTTGTCATTTTCAAATTCTTCCTGAAGTGCTTGAGTAAGGAGGAAAGTAAGAACACATCGCGAATATTATAATGGATTCAATATATACCAATTATTGAGTGTCATAAAATAAAGACTAAAATTGCCCCTGATAAGTGTAATTCTGATCTAAATGTAAACGATGGAATCATATTCATTCTGTGCCATTAGAGGAGCAGAGATCAACCTCACTTCTTTCAACCCTAAAATTGGTTCTTAGAGAAATAAAGGGCGGGATCGTTTAATACAATGAAAATAATTGCATTTTTATTAGCTTTAAGGAATAATTTTATATATATACTAGAGGCCCGCTGCACAAAAATTTGTGCACTCGGAGGGGAGGGGGGGGTCCCTTAGCATGGCCTGTACCCTCTCCAGTCTGGGACCCCTCGGGAGATAACGACCTGCTGGCTTAGGCCTGCTCCCGGGTGGCAGAGGTCAGGCCCAATCCCTAGGTGCAGCCCCTGTTCGGGCTCAGAGCAGGGCCGAGTGGGGAGTTGGGGCGCCGTCCCCTGTCATGCACAGAGCAGGGCGGATTGGGAGGTTGTGATGCCATCCTCAGTCATGCTCAGGGTAGGGCCGATTGGGGGGTTGGGGCACCGACACCTGTCACACTCACAGCGGGGTGGATAGGGAGGTTGCTGCGCCATCCCATCACGCAAAGAGCAGGCCCAATCAGGGGGTTGGGGCGCTGCCTCCTGTCATGCACAGAGCAGGGCCCATCAGGGGGTTGGAGCTCTGTACCCTGTCACTTACAGAGCAGGACCCATCAGGGGGTTGGGGAGCTCCCCCCTGTCACTCACAGAGTAGGGCCAATAGTGGAGTTGGGGCAACGCCTCCTGTCACACACAGAGAGGGCGCATGAGGGGTTTGGTGCGCCGCCCTCTATCACCCACAGAGCAGGGCTGATTAGGGGGTTGGGGCACCACCACTGTCACAATCAGGGCAGGGTGGATGGGGAGGTTATGGCTCTACCCCATCACACACAGAGCAGGGCCCCTGGGGGGGAGGTTAGTGGTTGGGGCGCCGCACCCTGTCACACACAGAGCAGGGCCGATCAGGGTTGTTGGGGAGATCCCCTGTATCAGGCACAGAGCAGGGCTGATCAGGAGGTTGTGGCCCCACCCCCTGTCACACATGGAGCCACAGAGCAATCAGGGGTTTTGGGCTCTGCCCCCTGTCACGCTGATCCCGGTGCCGGGAGGCATATTACCCTTTTACTATATAGAATAGAGGCTTGGTGCATGGGTGGGGACTGGCTGGTTTGCCCTGAAGGGTGGCCTGGATCAGGGTGGTGGTCCCCACTGGGGTTGCTGGCCAGTCTGGGTGAGGGGCTGAGGGCTGTTTTCAGACTGGCAAGTGACTGAAGCTCCCAAGTGCTCCTTTTTTTCTTTTCTTTTTTTGTATTCTGCCCCAGCTTTAGCTTTGAGTCTTGGCTCCAGCTCTTAGGCCTCCTCTGCTGAAAGTAGGTTTCTTGCCTTTGCTTAAAATGTTGCGATCCTGCTGGCTGAAGCCTGGCGGAATAAAGCAGGTTTCTCGGGTTTTTTTTAGCTTCTATATTTGTTACATAGTTGCTTAGAGTTGCAGCTCAGAGGCCTGCAGCGGCAGGTGCGGAACGTTGGATTCCTCCTTCACTGAAGCAAGCAAGCGTCATGTTAGTTTCAAGCTGCCTGGCTGCCGGCCGCCATCTTGGCTGACAGTTAATTTGCATATTGCCCTCATTAGTAATGGGAAGGGTAGCGGTTGTACGCCAATTACCATCTTTCCCTTTTATTAGATAGGATGGTAGTTGAAGAGTTCCTTATGATGACACAATACCGACATCAAAGGCAGCAGTGATAGTCTTCATTTCTCAATAAACACTTAGAGAAGTTGGCCTAATTACCATATAATTAACAAATTTGATACAAGAAGTGTTGGGGGCCAGATGTAAGCTGGCAAGGTCCTTGCACCTAAAGAGACTAGCAAGGCTGGGACCCTTACCCACACAGTTTTCCCAGCCTTGTTTGGATGGCGATTATCAGTGGAATGAGAACAGCCTTTCATAGCTTACCAAGAAGTCTGTAACTATTTACTGAGACATGCTGTACTGAGAACTTGTCCTTCTGTTCTGTCCCTCCCTTAGAGATTAAGAGGAACAAAGAATACATTCCTCTTGACAAACCTCCTATTCAGTGTGTTGTGTATAAATAGGATTGTGTGGCTAATAAAGTTGCTTCAGTTCCTCGAGAGCTGTAGTCCTCCCGATCTCGCTTTCCTGTCTTTCTTTCTTTTCTCAATTCCCACCTCCCTGCCTCAGCCCGGCTCAACCTGTCAGGCTGGCCCAGACGAAGAAGGTCTGAGTGATTATTATTGTAGGCATCCAACAGGATGGGGTAAGGATGGCAAAATAGCAGAGCAACTGCCTAACACCAGAGGAAAAATTTTTAGTACATTTAATTATTGACTCTAAATTCACAATTCAAATGTGATATCCTGTGTCCTCTAGCTTGCAAATAAAGTATTTGTTTAAAAGAAAACGAATTTTATACAGACTCCTGACAGCAGACCAGAGGAGCGCAAGAATCAAGTCAATGATTTGAAATGCAAGGAAGGAAAAACACCCAACCGGAAAAGCAAAATGAAAAAAGAATGCAAAAATGCGAGGATAGTGTAAGGAGCCTCTGGGACAGCTTCAAGCGTACCAACATCAGAATTATAGGGGTGCCAGAAGATGAGAGAGAGCAAGATATTGAAAACCTATTTGAAGAAATAATGACAGAAAACTTCCCCCACCTGGTGAAAGAAATAGACTTACGGGTCCAAGAAGCACGGAGAACCCCAAACAAAAGGAATCCAAAGAGGACAACACCAAGACACATCATAATTAAAATGCCAAGAGCAAAAGACAAAGAGAGAATCTTAAAAACAGCAAGAGAAAGAAACTCAGTTACCTACAAGGGAATACCCATACGAATGTCAGCTGATTTCTCAACAGAAACTTTGCAGGCCAGAAGGGAGTGGCAAGAAATATTCAAAGTGATGAATACCAAGAACCTACAACCAAGATTACTTTATCCAGCAAAGCTATCATTCAGAATTGAAGGTCAGATAAAGTGCTTCACAGATAAGGAAAAGCTAAAGGAGTTCATCACCACCAAACCAGGATTATATGAAATGCTGAAAGGTATCCTTTAAGAAGAGGAAGAGGATGAAAAAGGTAAAGATACAAATTATGAACAACAAATATGCATGTATCAACAAGTGAACCTAAGAATCAAGTGAATAAATAATCTGATGAACAGAATGAACTGGTGATTATAATAGAATCAGGGACATAGAAAGGGAATGGACTGACTATTCTTGGGGGGGAAAGGGGTGTGGGAGATGCGGGAAGAGAGTGGACAAAAATCGTGCACCTATGGATGAGGACAGTGGGTGGGGAGTGAGGGCGGAGGGTGGGGCGGGAACTGGGAGGAGGGGAGTTATGGGGGGGAAAAAAGAGGAACAAATGTAATAATCTGAACAATAAAGATTTAATTTAAAAAAAAGACATGAAAACAATCTAAGTGTCCACTGACCAATGAATGGATAAAGAAAATGTGTGTACACACACACACACACACACACACACACACACACTAACACACACATTTCAGTCATGAAAAAAAAAGGAGAAACTCCTACCATTTTGTAACATTAATGAACCTAAGGGGCATTTTTTTTTTCAGGTTGAGATTTTTTTATTCTGGAGGTAGGAGGGGTCAGCATGCTCAGGTGGGGAGGGTCCAGCCCAGCTTCTACAGCCCTCCCCTCCCCCCAGTGCATGCCCAGCCCCAATAAGTTACCCAGTTACTCAGCTTCCCTCCCTCCTGAGTCTGTCTGTCCTTCTGCTCCACCCCAGACAGGGCTGACCAGGCTCAATACAAGTGCTGCTTATCCCCAGCTTGTGGGCAGTGCCACATGGCAGGCTGGGGGCGGAGAAAGCAGCTGGGCTGAAATGGCAGAGGGGCGGCCCCTGGTTCTGAGGGGTCAGGACGTGGAGAACCGCTCCCTGGAAGCCAGGGGGCCAGCCCCACAGGTCTGTGCATGAGGAAACAGCAGTCGCGTGGGGCATCCATCACACCTCCATGGCGGGGTCTGAGCCTTGGCCCTGCCGCTGTAGGTCCTCCTCCTGCTTCATCTTGGGCTTCTCTGTCCGCATATGCCACACCAGAACCCGGGTGCAGTTGGCAGTCCGTGGCTCCAGGTCCTTGGGTCCACCAGGTGGCTCAGGAGACTGCTCTCCAGGTGGCCTCGGGGAGCGGTTGCATCAAACAGGGCATTGGGCTTAGCCAACAGCAAGGGCAGGGCCACTGCAAATCCCGCCATATCCACTGGGAAGGGCCGGTTGGGCTCCCACGCCGTGGGAACTAAGTCAGAAGACAGAGAAAGCCAAATACTATGTGACATCATTTGTATGTGGCATCTAAAAACACAAAAGTCATGGAGCCAGAGTAGAATGGTGGCTGTCAGGGGCTAGAGAGTGGGGGAAATGGGCCAATGTCGGTCAAATGGTACAAATTTCCAGTTCAGATTAATAAGTTCTGGAAATCTCATGTACAGCACAGTGACTACAGTTAACAATACTGTATTATATATATGAAAGTTTCTAAGAGAGTAGACCATAAATATTCTCACACACACACATCAAAATATTGTCATTATGTAAGGTGATGAATATAATAACTAACCCTATTGTGGCAATCATTTCACAATATATACGGGTATCAAATCACCACAGTGTACACCTTAAATATACACAATTTTGTATATCAATTATATCTCAATAAATCTAGAAAAGTTTTTAATTAAAAAAATAACATTACTCAAATCTACTATATGGTGTATATTTGTAATCTTTCCCTCATTTTTAAAGTAAATTCAGCATTATGAACTATCAAATTTTTCATAGTATAGTACAAAATATCCATACCAGTCTTTAGTGGATCTACATTCAATGGACTAAAATAACTCTATAGGATCTGAACACTTCACACAGTTCTCTGTAATGACCAGAATGACCGGTCACTATGACTTCCACTGCAGCCAGCAAACTGGCCAATCAGGGTGGAGCCAGCTGGTCAACTGCTTTTTATTACACCATTATTATTGAGCCTTCAGGAGAAACAAAATTGTAATGGAAACATAGACAAAATATAAGGTTCCTTTACTGTTATTGTTGTTTTAGAGAGACAGGTGCTCTTAAAATTAAATAGCAGTTCAGGACAATAATATAAGAAATGTCTAAAGACTACTTTTTGAAGTTTGGTTCTGCTGTCTCTGACTAATCTTTGGGATTTATGGATTCCAAAAGCTATTCATATGTTGGAAATTCCCTATCTACTAACACTTCCACCTGAAAAAATATAAATGAGATTTTAGTGACTAGCTGAAAAAAAAAAATAACATGAAAGGGAAGAGATAAAGTATTATATTAGCCTTCCAAAATTATAGTAGAATCTAAACTTAAAAACTTGTATAAAAATTGAGGGTTTTTTTAAAAATATATTTTATTGACTTTTCACAGAGAGGAAGGGAGAGAGATAGGGAGTTATAAACATCGATGATAGAGTTACATTGATCAGCTGCCTCCTGCACACTCTCTACTGGAGATGTGCCCGCAACCAAGTTACATGCCCTTGACTGGAATCAAACCTGGGACCTTTCAGTCTGCAGGCCGACGCTCTATCCACTGAGCCAAACTGGTTACGGCAAAACTTGAGTTTTATACAGTGAAGAGACTACTTTTTTAGGTCAGCCTTTTAAAAACAATTGCTACCACATATTGATTGAAACCACTGAGTTAAATTTATTATTAGTGTCATTTTAAACGCATCACCTAAGTTAATACTTATAATATCTAGCATTATTAGTCCTGTTTTTCTGATTAAACCACTATACAAAAGCTTGGGCACCTTGGAATGGGTAAGTTGGTCTTTCAACTAAGGACTATTTAACACAGAACACTCTGCCCGCCCCCATGTCCTCCATCACCTCTTAAGAACAGAATAAAGAATGCATATTTCATTCATTGTGCACCTGTGTAGTTTAATTGAAGCAGCAGTACAATGAAAATATAGATCATATTATCTCAACTACCAAGGCTGCCATTTTATCATAAAGCTATTATTTATACCTTTACAACCAGAATATTCACCATTATAACTAAAATTAATGCAAAAGGAGGACGTTGATTATGGATAGATGAGGTCACACAATGTAGGTTGGTGGTTACCTCTTAAATTTGGGCATTGACTATTTTTTTTTTTTTTGAAGAGATTTTAAATAATTTATTTTAGGGCTTATAGCTAGTAAGTATGAGAACTCAGATTTACATCAAAATTTCTTTTTTTTTTTTTTTTTTTTAATTTTTTTATTGCTTAAAGTATTACAAAGGGTATTACATATGTGTCCATTTTATCCCCCCGCCCTAGACAGTCCCCCAGCCTCCCCTATCCCCCAGTGTCTTATGTCCACTGGTTATGCTTATATGCATGCATACAAGTCCTTTAGTTGATCTCTTACCCCCCTACCTCCTGCCCCCCAACCCTCCCCGGCCTTCCCACTGCAGTTTGACAATCTGTTTGAGGCAGCTCTGCCTCTGAATCTATTATTGTTCAAAAGTTTATAATGGTCTCTATTATCCATGAATGAGTGAGATCATGTGGTATTTTTCCTTCATTGACTGGCTTATTTCACTTAGCATAATGCTCTCCAGTTCCATCCATGACGTTGCAAATGGTAAGAGTTCCTTCCTTTTTAGAGCAGCATAGTATTCCATCGTGTAGATGTACCACAGTTTTCTAATCCATTCATCTACTGATGGGCACTTAGGCTGTTTCCAAATCTTAGCTATGGTGAATTGTGCTGCTATGAACATAGGGGTGCATATATCTTTTCTGATTGGTGTTTCTGGTTTCTTGGGATATATTCCTAGAAGTGGGATCACAGGGTCAAATGGGAGTTCCATTTTCAGTTTTTTAAGGAAACTCCATACTGTCTTCCATAGTGGCTGCACCAGTCTGCATTCCCACCAGCAGTGCACAAGTGTTCCTTTTTCTCCACATCCTCTCCAGCACTTGTCGTTTGCTGATTTGTTGATGATAGCCAGTCTGACAGGTGTGAGATGGTACCTCATTGTTGTTTTGATTTGCATCTCTCGGATGATTAGTGACTTTGAGCATGTTTTCATATGTCTCTTGGCTTTCTGAATGTCCTCTTTTGAAAGGTGTCTATTTAGGTCCTTTGCCCATTTTTTGATTGGATTGTTTATCTTCCTTTTGTTAAGTTGTATGAGTTCCCTATAGATTTTGGAGATTAGGCCCTTATCAGATATGACATTGGCAAATATGTTTTCCCACACAGTGGGTTTTCTCGTTGTTTTGTTGATGGTTTCTTTTGCTGTGCAGAAGCTTTTTATTTTGATGTAGTCCCATTTGTTCATTTTCTCTTTAGTTTCAAGTGCCCTAGGAGCTGTATCAGTGAAGAAATTGCTTCGGCATATGTCTGAGATTTTGTTGCCTTTGGATTCTTCTAGAATTTTTATGGTTTCCTGTCGTACATTTAAGTCCTTTATCCATTTTGAGTTTATTTTTGTGTATGGTGTAAGTTGGTGGTCTAGTTTCATTTTCTTGCATATATCTGTCCAATTTTCCCAACACCATTTATTGAAGAGACTATCTTGGCTCCATTGTATGTTCTTGCCTCCTTTGTCAAATATTAATTGAGCATATTGGTTCGGGCCGATTTCTGGGCTCTCTATTCTATTCCATTGATCTATATGCCTATTCTTGTGCCAGTACCAGGCAGTTTTGAGAACAGTGGCTTTGTAATACAACTTGATATCTGGTATTGAGATCCCACCTACTTTGTTCTTTTTCAGGATTGCTGCAGCTATTCGGGGTCTTTTTTTATTCCAGATGAATTTTTGGAGAGTTCGTTCTAGATCTCTGAAGTATGCCGTTGGTATTTTAATGGGAAGTGCATTGAATTTATAGATTGCTTTGGGTAGTATGGACATTTTAATGATGTTGATTCTACCAATCCATGAACACGGTATGTTCTTCCATCTGTTTATGTCTTCCTCTATATCTTTTTTCAACGTCCTGTAGTTTTCTGAGTAGAGGTCTTTTACCTCTTTAGTTAAGATTATTCCTAGGTAGCTTAGTTTTTTTGGTGCGATGGTAAACGGGATTGTTTTTATAATCTCTCTTTCTGAAAGTTCACTATTGGTGTATAGAAATGCCTCAGATTTTTGGGGTTAATTTTGTATCCTGCTACATTGCCAAATTCATGTATTAAGTCTAGTAGTTTTTTGATGGAGTCTCTAGGGTTTTGTATGTATAATATCATGTCGTCTGCAAATAAGGACAGTTTTACTTCCTCTTTTCCAATTTGGATGCCTTTTATTTCTTCTTCTTGCCGAATTGCAATGGCTAACACTTCCAGTACTATGTTGAACAGGAGTGGTGAGAGGGGGCATCCCTGTCTTGTTCCTGTTCTTAGGGGAAATGGTGTAAGTTTTTGTCCATTGAGAATGATGTTGGCTGTGGGCCTGTCATATATGGCTTTTATTATGTTGAGGTATGATCCTCCTACTCCCACCTTGCTGAGAGTTTTTATCAAAAATGGGTGTTGAATTTTGTCAAATGCTTTTTCTGCATCAATTGATATGACCATGTGGTTTTTTTCTTTCAATTTGTTTATGTGATGTATCACGTTTATTGATTTGCGGATATTGTACCATCCTTGCATCCCTGGGATAAATCCTACTTGGTCATGGTGTATGATCTTTCTGATTTACTGCTGGATCCGATTTGCTAAGATTTTGTTGAGGATTTTGGCATCTATGTTCATGAGGGATATTGGCCTGTAATTCTCTTTCATTGTGTTGTCTTTACCTGGTTTTGGTATTAGGGTGATGCTGGCTTCATAGAATGAGCTTGGAAGTGTTCCTTCCTCTTGAATTTTTTGTAGTAGTCTGAGGAGGATAGGTTTTAGTTCTTCCTTGAATGTTTGGTAAAACTCCCCTGTGAAGCCGTCTGGTCCTGGGCTTTTGTTTGCTGGAAGCTTTTTGATGACTGCTTCAATTTCTTCCATAGTTATTGGCCTGTTGAGATTTTTAGATTCTTCCTGATTGAGTTTTGGAATGTTGTATTTTTCTAGGAATTTGTCCATTTCCTCCAGGTTGTCTAGTTTGTTGGAGTAGAGCTGTCCATAGTATTTTTTAACAATCATTTGTATTTCTGTGGGGTCTGTTGTTATTTCACCTCTTTCATTTCTGATTTTGTTTATTTGGGTCCTCTCTCTTTGCTTCTTGGTGAGTCTGGCTAGAGGTTTGTCAATCTTGTTTATCCTTTCGAAGAACCAGCTCTTGGTTTCATTGATTTTCTGTATTATTTTTTTGGTCTCTATGTTATTTATTTCTGCTCTAATCTTTATTATCTCCTTCCTTCTGCTCACTCTGGGGTTTTCTTGTTGCTCTCTTTCTAATTCTTTGAGTTGTAGAGTTAGCTGATTTACTACCATTTTTTCTTGTTTTTTGAGATAGGCCTGTAGAGCTATAAACTTCCCTCTCAGGACTGCTTTCATTGTGTCCCATAGGTTTTGGATTGTTGTGTTTTCATTGTCATTAGTTTCCAGGATGTTTTGAATTTCTTCTTTGATTTCATTGGTAACCCAATCAATATTTAATAGCATGCTATTCAGCTTCCAGGTGTTTGAGTATTTTGGGTTGTTTTTATTGCAGTTTATTTCTAATATTATGCCATCGTGGTCTGCGAAGACGCTTTTTATGATTTCAATCTTCTTGAATTTGGGGATACTTTGCTTGTGACCCAATATATGGTCTATTTTTGAATATGTGTCATGAGCACTTGAGTAGAATGTATATTCTGTGGCACTGGGGTGAAGTGTTCTGAAGATGTCTATTAAGTCCATCTGATCTAGTGAGTCATTTAGTATTGCTGTATCTTTGCTGATTGTTTGTCTAGAGGACTTATCCAGTGATGACAGTGGTGTATTAAAGTCCCCTACTATGATTGTATTGTTGTCGATCTCTCCTTTGATATCTTCCAGAAGATTTTTTATGTATTTGGGTGCTCCTGCATTGGGTGCATATATGTTTATCAGGGTTATATCTTCTTGTTGTATTGATCCTTTTAGTATTATGAAGTGGCCTTCCGTATCTCTTGTTATGGCCTTCACTTTGAGGTCTATTTTGTCCGATATAAGTATTGCTACCCCAGCTTTCTTTTCTTTTCCATTAGCCTGAAAGATAGTTTTCCATCCCTTCACTTTCAGTCTGTGTGAGTCCTTTCTAATGAGGTGGGTCTCTTGTAGACAGCAAATGTATGGGTCATGATTTTTTATCCATTCAGCCACTCGATATCTTTTGGTTGGAGCATTTAGCCCGTTTACATTTAAAGTTATTATTGAAAGGTACTTGTTTGTAGCCATTTCTTTTTGTGTGTGTGTGGCTGTTTTCTTTCTGGGATTTTTATTTCTTCTTTTTACACCAGTCCCTTTAGCATTTCTTGCATTGCTGGCTTGGTGGTGATAAACTCCCTTAGCCTTTTTTTGTCTGTGAAGCTTCTTATTTCCCCTTCAATTTTGAATGATAGCCTTGCTGGATAGAGTATTCTTGGATTCAGTCCTTTGCTTTGCATCACTTTGTAAATTTCCGTCCATTCTTTTCTGGCCTGATGTGTTTCTGTTGAGAAATCATTTGATAATCTAATGGGAGATCCCTTGTATGTAACTTTCCGTCTCTCTCTTGCAGCCTGTAAGATTCTCTCTTTGTCCTGAACATTTGCCATGGTAATTATGATGTGTCTTGGTGTGGGTCTTTTCGGGTTCACCTTGCTTGGGACTCTCTGGGCTTGTGTGACTTTTTTCTTCCCCACCTCAGGGAAGTTTTCTGATATTATTTCTTCCAATAGGTTTTCTAATCCTTGTTCCTCTTTCTGTTGTTCTGGCACCCCTATTATTCGTATGTTGTTTCGTTTCATGTTGTCCCAAAGCTCCCTTAGGCTCTCCTCCTGTCTTTTAATTTTTTTCTCCAACTGAAGTACAGTTTGGGTGTGTTTTGCTTCCCTGTCTTCTAATTCACTAATTCGGTCTTCCGCTTCTCCTAGTCTACTGTTGATACTTTCAATGGTGTTCTTTATTGCAGCTATATCGCACTTCATTTCTTCTTGGGTCTTAGTTAAGTTGTCGATTTTTTCATCTGTTTCTTCTTGCTTCTTGGATAAGTTGTCGATTTTTTCCTCCATCCGGTGTATGCACTCTAGGACCCTTATTCTGAATTCTTTTTCTGTCATGTTGTATGCCTCTGTATCACTTAGCTGCTTTTCTGGTGAGTCCTCCTTTTCTTTCCTTTGGGGATTTCTTTGTCTACCCATGTTTGATCTCACTGACGTATATAGATATTGAGTCGTTCAGTGGCTGCTCCCTAGGTGGCAGTGGCTCCTCGGGCTGTGGTTGCTCCTTGGGCGGTTGTGGTAGCAGCTGCTCCTCTGTTGTTAGCGGGTCTTCTGATGGGTGCTGTTCACAGCTGTTGTGGCTCTTCTGGCTGGTGGAGGGAGGCTTCACCCACAGCAGCTGTTCCTCAGACAGAGCGTGTGGAGATCAGGAGGCCGCTGTTGCTTGGATCTGCTGCGTTGATTTAAAGGCACAAAATACAACACAACAAGGCACAACGTACCAGGCACTGAACACAAATGAATTACGGTATTAATAACCCCAAATAAAGATGGCCACCCAAGCTAAGAGAGTTGGGGGGTAAGGAAGAAAGAAGAGAAAAAGATAGAGAGAAAAACAGAAAAAAGAGAAAAAAAAAGAAGAAGAAGAAAAAGAAAAAAAAAGAAAAATAGAATGAAGTAGAAGAGGGGAGGAGACTATTCATATGAGGAGAAAACTCCGATAGAACCGCCACTAATCCCAACAAATTCCAGCAACGGATCTCTGGAGTGAATACAAACTACAAACAGCCAATAATATCAAGTGAGGCAAGGGAAAGCAGAAGCACAAAAATAACTGGCCGGGGGTGGGGTGGGGAGGGGGAATGGGAGACAGAAAAAGAAAAAGAAAAAGCAGAACAACCTCACATACAATCCTTAAAGAAAAGAAAAGAAAAAAAAACAACACAATATACTCAACAATCGAGCAAGCAACAACAGAACAATAGAGAAAAGGAGAGAATAAAAAATTTGGATAGTGAAGAAAGATAAGGGAGAGGTGGATAAGGATTTAGAGCAGGTGATTGGAAAAGGGATATATAAGTAGGGTGAAATTTAGACAGGGCGTATGAAGAATAGGAAAAATCTAAAGCAGGAATAGGGTAAGAGAAACAGGACAGCAAAAGGGGAAAAGTGGGGAAGAGAGTTATAGCACAGCAGCACAATTGAGGTAGAGGAAAATGATGCTAAAGGAACGATGAAAATAGAATGGAGAACCTTAGTCCCAAAATAAAATAAAGAGAAAATAAAATGACACTTTAAAAAAAAATGGTAAAATGGCAGCAGTAATAATACTGGTTAAAAATAAAAATGTAGTAATTAAAAGGGTAATATCAGGTGATGAAAAAAGAAAATAAATGGTTTCTTAGTTAAAAGGTGAAACAATAATTAAAAAAAAATAATTAAAAAAAAATGGGCTGTAATGAAGGTGCTTCAGATCTTATGCTCCTCTTTTTGGCACACCAGGTATTCAGGAGAATGTTGAATTTTCCTCTGATACACTGTTCCTCTGTGTTGTAAGCCACAGTCCTGATTTTAAGGCAGGCTACATTGGTTTCCCAGACAGCCCTTATCTGTATTTACAGAAGAGTCAGTTCATGGCTCTGCCTCTGGGTGGCAGTGCGTCGGGATTGACCTCCGAGGGTATAGGACCTCTCTGACCAGGTGTTCTCTATTGTACCGGAAGCTGGTTTGGGAATGTCCTCCGCCCAGAGCTGGTTTTCCAGTAGTCACTCCCCGCTCTGTTTCCCAGGCTCCCCCAAAACAGCCTTCCCTTACAAGCTCTGTGACTGACCCCAACTGGGTAGTCCCTTGCACTGGGTTCAACAATCAAACGCACAGATTTAAGAGCCTGGGAAGTTGTGCGAACTCGCAACGCTTCACCTTCCAAATCTGCGCGAAGTCTCTGCGCGCACTCTGGCTCCTGGCACCGAGTAGCCGGCAAACTGGCGTAATTTGAGGCTGCCCGTTTGTGTCCCGTCCAACTGTGGGCTTATTTATAGCGTTCCCTTCTGCCAGCAGCCCTGGGGGTGCCCTTCCACACTCGTGGGTCACGCTGGCTCCAACGGCCGCGGTCTTTGTGGGGCGCAGAGCCCCCACCCCCCTGCGCGCGTTCCACTCTCCAACCTAAACTGCAAACCACACCTTTGGGGAAAGTCTAACCTTTCTGTGGGGAGAAGCCGAGTTCCTCTGAGTTCACGTAGTCGCGCTGCTTGAGAGCCGTTGTTGCCGGGTTAGTAGCTGGTCTCTGGATGCCGGCGACAGTCACCCAAGATGGCACGGTCTCCGCGGCTGTGCCGGCGCACCTGGAGAGGTTTCAGCCTCAGCCTCTAACCGTTCCCTTTATCTAGGATTTCTCTGTCTTTCCTGGCTGCAGACTGTCTCAGCTGAATCTCCTCTGCTTATTCGGGCTGTATGCTACCCGTTTCAGCTGCCCGCCCTTATCTGCTCCGGGACAAGGCACCAACACGTCTGTCTAAACCTCCGCCATTTTCTCTCCCCGGCATTGACTATTAACTTTTTCAGTATCCTATCTAATAAAAGAGAAACATGGTAGTTAGCATACGACCGCTACCCTTCACATTGGCTAAACAGGGCGATATGCAAATTAACTGCCAGCCAAGATGGCTGCCGGCAGCCAGGCAGCTTGAAACTAACATGAGGCTTGCTTGCTTCAGTGACGGAGGAAAGCAATGTTCCCCGCCTGCCTTGCCGGCCTCTGAGCGTGCAGTTTGAAACATTGTAATAAATATAGAAGCTAAACAAAACCCCAGAAACCTGCTTTCAGTGAGCAGGGATCTCAGAGCTGGAGTTATACATTGTTTCCATTATAGAACCCAAACAAACCAAATACCTGTTTTCAGCAGCAGAGGCCTCAGAGCTGGGGCCAGAGCTAAAGCTGGCCCAGAATAAAAAAAAAGAAAGAAAGAAAAAAAGGAGCAGTTGGGAGCTTCAGTCACCCGCGAGCCTGAAAACAGCCCTCAGGCCTTCACCCAGACTGGCCAGGCACCCCAGTAGGGACCTCCACCCTGAAGGGTGTGTGACCAGCTGCAACCAGCCATCATCCTCTCACCCAGGCTGGCCAGGCACCCTAGTGGGGACCCTCACCCTGGTCCAGGGCACCCTACAGGGCAAACCAGCCAGCCCCACCCATGCAACAGGCCTCTATCCTCTATAGTAAAAGAGTAATATGCCTCCCAGCACCGGGATCAGTGGATCCGAGAGGCCTCCTGGCACCAGGATCAGCGTGACAGGGGGCAGCGCCCAAACCCCTGATCACCCTGTGGCTCTGTGTGTGACAGGGGGCGGAGCTGCAACCTCCCTATCGGCCCTGCTCTGTTGGTGACAGGGTAAGGCGCCCAACCTCCTGATCAGCCCTGCTCTGTGCCTGATAGGGGGAGCTCCTCAACCCCCTGATTGCCCTGCGGCTCTGTATGTGACAGGTTGCAGTGCCCAACCTCCTCCCCCACTGGCCCTGCTCTGTGTGTGATGGGGTAGAGCCGTAACCTCCCCATCGACCCTGCCCTGAGTGTGAGAGTGGCGGCACCCCAACCCCCACCCCACGGGCCCTGCTCTGTGTGTGACAGGGTAGAGCCATAACCTCCCCATCGGCCCTGCCCTCAGTGTGAGAGGGGCGGCACCCCAACCCCCTGATCGGCCCTGCTCTGTGGGTGATACAGGCGGCACCTCAACACCCACCCACACGCCCTGCTCTGTGTGTGATGGGGTAGAGCCATAACCTCCCCATTGGCCCTGCCCTGAGAGTGACAGTGGTGGTGCCCCAATCCCCTGATCGGCCCTGCTCTGTGGGTGATAGAGGGCGGCACCCCAAACCCCTGATCTTCCCTGCTCTGTGTGTGATGGGGGGCGGTGCCCGAACTCCCCTATTGGCCCTACTCTGTGCATGACAGGGGGAGCTCCCCAACCCCCTGATGGTCCCTGCTCTGTGTGTGACAGGGTATGGAGCCCCAACCACCCTGATGGTCCCTGCTCTGTGCATAACAGGGGCAGCGCCCCAACCCCCTGATTGGCCCTGCTCTGTGCGTGACAGGGGGTGGTGCCGCAACCTCCCCATTGACCCTGCCTTGAGTGTGACAGGGGGCGGTGCCCTAACCCCCGAATCGGCCCTACCCTGAGCTTGACTGAGGGTGGCATTGCAACCTGCCAATCCACCCTGCTCTGTGCATGACAGGGGGCACGCCCCAACTACCCAATCGGCCCTGCTCTGAGTCCAACAAAGGGCTGCACCTAGGGATTGGGCCTGCCCTCTGCCACCTGGGAGGAGGCCTAAGCCAGCAGGTTGTTATCTCCCGAGCGGTCCCAGACTGCGAGAGGGCACAGGCCGGGCTGAGGGACCCCCTCCCCACCGAGTGCAGATATTATTTTGCAACGATCCTCCAGTCTATATTTATAAAAAGCCAGTGACTGTAACGCCACAATGACCAGAATGACCGGTTGCTATGACTTCCACTGCAGCCATGGAACCAGCTAATCAGGGGGTGGAGCCAGCTGGCCAACCCCCAAGGCCCCTCCCTTCCCCACTGATTCCAACCCTGATTAGCCTGTCCCACCCTGATATAGGGTGGGGCAGCTGGCCAACCCCCTCACGGCCCTTCCCCTTGGCCAGCACTGCCCCTGATTGGCCCAACACTGATATCCCCTCAATAGAAGGCAGGGCTGGCTGCCCAACCACCTGCAGCCCCTCCCCCAGGCTGGCCACACCCCCGATGAACCCCGACCACCCCGATCAGCCCATGGACCCTCCTCCCAACCAGCTCCACCGCCAATCGGCCCCCTCCACACCATTCAGGGGTGGGGCTGGCTGGCAAACCTCCCATTGCACCTCCCACAGTCACTGACCCCTGATCGCCTCCCGACCCCATTTCAGAGAGTGGAGCACTGTCCAATCACCCGTGGCCCCTCCCTCCAGTTGGCTGGCCCTTATTTGCTCCAATTAGGGAAGGACAGCCATCCAACCTCCCACCTTCTCCTCCTCTGGACAGGCCCAGCCTCGATCTGCCTATTGGGGTTGGGCCAGCCAGACCCCACCTGTACACAAATTCGTGTACTGGGCCTCTAGTAACAGTTTACAACATAATAGAATGCTGTTTAAAAGATTTTACTTAAAGGCTGTTTTCAAGAGACAAGTGTCTTGGGAATATGTCTCATTTAACTGTTCTTTAGCTTAATGTATCCCCTATGGCTCCTTTTCCTAGTTAATGATCAACATCAGCAATATGTCTTTTTAATATGAATATGAAATTTGTATTCTGCAAGATAATGATGGCAGAAGATAGCAGCAAGCTTTTCAGTTATTTACTTGTTTTGGCTTGCCTTTATTTGAAGTAAATTCATCTTACAAAATATATTATTTAAAACAATAAACTTATTTATTTCCTCTTGCATATGAAAAGGAAAAAATTAATAAAGATTATAAAATTTCATTATCTAACGAACTGGATGTAGTTCAATGTTCAGTAATGTACTATAAGGTAGCAAATATTTACATATAAAGGGGTTTACAAGCACTTAACCATATGAATTGAATCAAATAAATAACAGTTGTAACCCCAAAACTGACTACACTGAAAATATTTGTAATATTTCTGAGACTGCTTGTTTATCCTGTTGGAGGCAAAAACATCACTGAAATAAACAATTGTCTTTTTTCCCTGTAATTTTGCCACATAACAGGCAGTTCCTGATATAGCTTACTTTATTACAAAGATATAGTCAATATGTATGTTGACTGATTGGTTCTACCTTTACAAAGTTATTTCAATGACCCACTGTTGATCTGATTGCAATAAATTTTACACGAGAAACAATCTTACATAGCATTTTAGAGCCTGTCAATAGTTATTCTACCTCCATACAGGCAGATCTTGATTGAATACTATTTTCTAATAGTGATAAGGAAGAGAGCTGAAATAAATTGAGTCAAGCCTTTCAGTCCTCCTCCAATTCCCCTCATTTATATAATTACAATCATCTAGAAAAAATACAACCAAAATTCCAACTGTCACCAAAGCACAGATGTAAAAATTTAGTTTTGAAATCCTGGAGGAGGAAATAGAATGGAGCACAGAGAATAAATGATGTTCCCTTACTCTTGCATTGAGAGAGCACTTCCTAATGTATTTATTTAATACAAATATATTAGAGATTTCTAGAAATAAATCACATTAAATTAAGCTAAATTTCATTGTAAAAATATATTTGCAATGCTATATATGCTCAAGTGGCATTGTTCCATTTATTAAACTTCCCTGTGCCTTAATGTGCTCTTTAATTGATAAATATTTTCAGTAAACAAATCAAAAAAAGTCTCTGTATAAAACAACTTTTTAAAGTTTCCCAATGTCCATGCAGTTTTTAAATGCCATTTACAATAATGGATTCAAGGAATAAGTTTAATATTTGTCAAACAAATGATTTCTTAAACTTTTTGCACCTCAGAACAGATCATGTTTTTCAAGTAATACCTAAGAAACTTTCACAGATCAAGTAGAACACCATTGGGAAAACATTAAGATAAGAGAATATTATCTGTATTTTATAATTTAGTTTAAGCAAGTAATATAAATTAATATTTTGAGATTAATTCTTTTCTCAGTCCAATCTGTCTTAATGTACATGTGCATGGAGAATCAACCAACCAAACAACCAAGCAATCAAACAAATAAACAAACAAACATGGAACCTAGAGCTAGGAAACAAATCAATAAGAGTGTACTTATTCAGTACCTATCTGTGAACTCAGATAAAACTATACATGTTCTAATTATAAATGCTTCAATTGTATCTCAAAGATACAGTGGTCCAATAAAATATTTTTAAAGAAGATGGCAGCATAGGTTAATGCCAGAGTTTGCTGCCTTGAACAACTACTTCAAAAGTGAAACCAAAAAACGGAAGGGACATCACCCAGAACCACAGGAACGCTGGCTGAGTGGAAGTCCTACAACTAGGAGGAACGAGAAACGCATACGGACACTCAGAGGAGGCGCAGTGCTGAAGTCAAATTCGGAGGTGCGGAGTGCGAGGAGCGGGCTGGCGGCGGAGGGCGCTGTTGGCATTTTCAATCTGGAGGGAGTCGCAGACTCTGAGCTCCAGATCTGGGCGAGTCTTTAGGGACCCAGACTCAAACGGGAGAAGCAGGACTGTCTGGCTTCGGTCAGAGCAAGTGCAGCTTTCGCTCCGAGCTTTACAGCCATTGCTGGGACTCAGAGAGGCAGAGCCCCTGGGGACAGGACTGAGAGCCGCCATCACTGCTCTCTCCGGCCCACCCTGTTGATCCTGTGTGACCCGCCCTGCCCAAGCCCTGCACACAGGCATCTGCTGGATAGCCTCAGGCAAAGGCTAGATTAGCACCTCCCTAGAGGACAGAAGTTCTCTCACCGCAGAAACAGCTGATTCTCATAGCCACTTGGCCTGGAGGTCAAACCCTCCCTGGTATTAGCTACAACAATCAAGGTTTATAAGACTGCGCACAAAGACCACTAGGGGGTGCACCAAGGAAACATAACAAAATGCGGAGACAAAGAAACAGGACAAAATTGTCAATGGAAGATCTAGAGTTCAGAACCACACTTTTAAGGTCTCTCAAGAACTGTTTAGAAGCCGCCGATAAACTTAATGAGATCTAAAAGAAAACTAATGAGACCCTCGATCGTATATTGGGAAACCACCTAGAAATTAAGCATAAACGGACTGAAATAACGAATATTATACGGACTCCCGACAGCAGACCAGAGGAGCGCAAGAATCAAGTCAATGATTTGAAATGCGAGGAAGCAAAAAACACCCAACCGGAAAAGCAAAATGAAAAAAGAATGCAAAAATGCGAGGATAGTGTAAGGAGCCTCTGGGACAGCTTCAAGCGTACCAACATCAGAATTATAGGGGTGCCAGAAGATGAGAGAGAGCAAGATATTGAAAACCTATTTGAAGAAATAATGACAGAAAACTTCCCCCACCTGGTGAAAGAAATAGACTTACGGGTCCAAGAAGCACGGAGAACCCCAAACAAAAGGAATCCAAAGAGGACAACACCAAGACACATCATAATTAAAATGCCAAGAGCAAAAGACAAAGAGAGAATCTTAAAAACAGCAAGAGAAAGAAACTCAGTTACCTACAAGGGAATACCCATACGAATGTCAGCTGATTTCTCAACAGAAACTTTGCAGGCCAGAAGGGAGTGGCAAGAAATATTCAAAGTGATGAATACCAAGAACCTACAACCAAGATTACTTTATCCAGCAAAGCTATCATTCAGAATTGAAGGTCAGATAAAGTGCTTCACAGATAAGGAAAAGCTAAAGGAGTTCATCACCACCAAACCAGGATTATATGAAATGCTGAAAGGTATCCTTTAAGAAGAGTAAGAGGAAGAAAAAGGTAAAGATACAAATTATGAACAACAAATATGCATCTATCAACAAGTGAATCTAAGAATCAAGTGACTAAATAATCTGATGAACAGAATGAACTGTTGATTATAAAAGAATCAGGACATAGAAAGGGAATGGACTGACTATTCTTGGGGGGGAAAGGGGTGTGGGAGATGCGGGAAGAGAGTGGACAAAAATCGTGCACCTATGGATGAGGACAGTGGGTGGGGAGTGAGGGAGGAGGGTGGGGTGGGAACTGGGAGGAGGGGAGTTATGGGGGGGGGGAAAGAAAAAGAATAAAAAAAAAAGAAAAAAAATATTTTTAAAAAACCTTCCTTTTGAAAAGTTATTTTTAGAGGAGAAGATCCTGTAGTAGCATGTTTTTGGTTTGAGATAATCCAGAAATCATTTACATTTCATAATTGGCTTAGGGATACTTAGTGTTTTATTCATTATTAATTAATTAATTAATTTTAAATTCTTTATTGTTTAAAGTATTACACATGATTCCCTTTCCCCCCATTGACCTCTCCCTACTTGTTGCCTCCCCCTGGTACATGTTCTCACCCCTGCTACTGACTGTGTCCCTGGGTTATGCTTATATGCATGCATGCAAGTCCTTTGGTTGATCTCTCTCCCCTCTTCCCACCCCCCACTCCCACCCTTCCCCCTGAGGTTAGATGGTCTGTTTGATGCTTCTCTGTCTCTGGATCTATTTTAGTTCATCAGTTTATGTTCATTATATTCCACATATGAATGAGATCATGTGATATTTCTCTTTATCTGATTGGCTTATTTCACTTAGCATAATGCTCTCCAGTTCCATCCATATTGTTGCAAATGGTAAGAGTTCCTTCTTTTTTACAGAAGCATAGTATTCCATTGGGTAGATGTAACACAGTTTATTAATCCAGTCATCTGCTGATGGGAACTTAGAATGTTTCCAGATCTTAGCTATTGCAAATTGTGCTGCTATATAAAATATTGTATTTATGTATCATAAATAAAACATCAAAATATTACTTCTGAAATTTAAATCTTCAGTATATGAATTAAATAACAAACTAGATTAGGAAAAAGGAAATCAAATCTAGGAAATGTTACAGAAAGTTGAGCAAAAGATTTATTAAATATATGAATGCTAATTAAGAAGTGTGGTGATTAAGTCCAACACAAAACTAACACAAGTCCTAAAATCAGAGAATATAAGAAATAGAGAAGGAATCATCGAAGAGATGTTATTAAAATGGTATCTCTGAGCTTAAGAAATATCCAAGTTTTCAGAATGAAACAAATCTATGGAGTAAAGTGCAGAGTTCAAGGGATAAAAGAATCCATACCAAAATATATACTGATGACATTTTAGAATCACAATGATAAGTTTTTTTAAAAAGGTCTCAGAGCAGCAAAATAAGGTGTCTACTAAGTAATAAGAATCAGATGCAAATTCCAACCCTTTATCAGAAATGATGGATACTAGATATCAATAGAATAATGCCTAATGAACACTATTTTGTACCAACAATTGTTACCTAGTCAGAAAATCAACTCTGTAAACTGAGGCAAATGTGCAAATACTAAGCAAATTTTCCCATCATGCATTCATATTTTTTATATTCTATAAAAGGTGCTTTAACAAAATGATTTTTTAAATGAAGGAATGATATGAGAATTTTAAATAGTGGTGGCATAACATGATCTACAAGAAGAAAAGATCCCCCCAAATAGACATTTTCCTTTTAAGCATTAGGTAATTAAAGTCACAGAGTTATATTTCTTACTCTATAGATCCAACTGTAATCCTTCATTTTCCGTAAATAATATCAGTTAAGTTTTTACCTCTGTTGTAGTGCTTATAATACCTATGAAGAAGCTGTTTTATGAAGATTTGAAATACAGACAATCTTTATTACCTCCTTCCTTCTGCTCACTCTGGGGTTTTCTTGTTGCTCTCTTTCTAATTCTTTGAGTTTTAGAGTTAGATGATTTACTACCATTTTTTCTTGTTTTTTGAGGTAGGCCTGTAGACCTATAAACTTCCCTCTCAGGACTGCTTACATTGTGTCCCATAGGTTTTGGATTGTTGTGTTTTCATTGTCATTAGTTTCCAGGATGTTTTTAATTTCTTCTTTGATCTCATTGGTAAACCAATCAATATTTAATAACATTCTGTTCAACTTCCAAGTATTTGAGTGTTTCGAATTGTTTTTATTGTAGTTTATTTCTAATATTATGCCATTGTGATCTGAGAAGATGCTTGGTATGATTTCAATCTTCTTCAATTTGGGGAGACTTTGTTTGTGACCCAATATGTGGTCTATTTTTGAAAATGTCCCATGTGCATTTGAGAAGAACATATATTCCGTGGCTTTGGGATGAAATGTTGAGAAGATGTCAATTAAATCCATCTGATCTAGTGAGTCATTTAGGCTTCCTGTTTCTTTGCTGATTTTTTGTCTAGAGAATTTATCCAGTGATGTCAGTGTTGTATTAAAGACCCCTAATATGATTGTATTGTTGTCGATCACGCCCTTGATATCTTCCAGGAGATTTTGTTTTATGTATTTGGGTGTTCATGAATTGAGTGCATACATGTTTATCAGGGTTAAATCCTCTTGTTGTATTGATGCCTTTAGTATTATGAAGTTGCCTTTTTTATCTCTTGTTATGGCCTTCACTTTGAGGTCTATTTTGTCCAATATAAGTATTGCTACCACAGCTTTTTTTTCATTTCTATTTGCCTGAAAGATATTTTTCCATGCCTTCACTTTCAGTCTGTTTGAATCCCTTATTCTGAGGTAAGGATCTTGTAGTCAGCAAATATATGGGTCATGTTTTTTTATTCATTCAGCCACTCGAAGTCTTTTGATTGGAGCATTTATTCGATTTACATTTAAAGTTATTGTTGAAAGGTACTGGTTTGTAGACATTTTTATTTTTTGTGCCTGTTTTTTTTTCTTAGCTATTAATTTCCTTTTTTTACACTAGTCCCTTTTCATTTCTTGCATTGCTGGCTTGGTGGTGATAAACTCCCTTAGGCTTTTTTTTGTCGGTGAAACTTCTTATTTCCCCTTCAATTTTTAATGATAGCCTTGCTGGATAGAGTATTCTTGGATTTAGTCCCTTGCTTTGCATCACTTTGTAAATTTCCATCCATTCTTTTCTGGCCTGATGTATTTCTGTTGAGAAATCATTTGATAATCTAATGGGAGATCTCTTGTATGTAACTTTCTGTCTCTCTCTTGTAGCCTTTAAGATTCTGTCTTTGTCCTGAACATTTGCCATGGTAATTATGATGTGTCTTGGTGTGGGTCTTTTCGGGTTCACCTTGTTTGGGACTCCCTGTGCTTGCGTGACTTTTTTCTTCCCCACCTCAGGGATGTTTTCTGACATTATTTCTTCAAATAGGTTTTGTAACACTTGTTCCTCATCCTGTTGTTCTGGCAACCCTATTATTCACATGTTGCTTCGTTTCATGTTGTCCCATAGCTCCCTTAGGCTCTCCTCCTGTCTTTTAATTTTTTTCTCCAATTGCATGTCAGTTTGTGTGTGTTTTGCTTCCCTGTCTTCTAATTCGCTAATTCGGTCTTCTGCTTCCCCTAGTCTACTATTGAAACTTTCCATGGTGTTTTTTTATTGCAGCTATATCACTCTTCATTTTTTTCTTGATTCTTACATAAGTTGTTGATATTTTCCTCTATTTCTTCTTGACTCTTAAAAAAGTTTTTGATTTTTTCCTCCATCCAGTTTATGCACTCCAGAACCCTTATTCTAAATTCTTTTTCTGACATATTGCATGCTTCTGTTTCACTTAGCTGCTTTTCTGGCGATTCCTCCCTTTTCTTTCCTTTGGGGGTTTCTTTGTTTACCCATTTTTGGTCTCTCCGACTGATCTAGATATCAAGTAGTGCAGGGGCTGCTCCTTGGGTACAGTGGTTTTTCAGGCTGCAGCTGCTCCTCAAGTGGTCGCAGTAGTGGCTGCTCCTCAGTTGGCAGCAGCTCCTCTGCTGGGTGCTGTTCAGAGCAGTGGTGTCTCCTCTGGTTGGTAGGTGAGGCTGCTTGCACAGCTGCTGTTCCTTGAACAGGCGTGGGATGGTCATGAGGCTGCTGCTCTTCAGGTGGGGGCAGGCTGAGTGTGGCTGCTGCTCCTTGGACAGGAGCCAGCTTTTCATATGGCTTCTGCTCCTCAGATGGGCACAAAGTGCTCACGTGGCTGCTGCTCCTTGGATTGGGGCTGGCTGAACCTGCTGCTGTTCCTCAGATGGGGTGGGCTGCTCATGAGGCTGCCAATCTTTGGACAGGGGCAAGTTGCTTACAGGGCTACTCCTCCTTGTATGAGTGTGGCTGCTCTCACAGATGCTGCTCCTCAGATGGGGGTGGGCTGCTTGTGTGGCTGCTGCTTCTCGGGTGGGAGTGACCTGCATGTGCGTCTACTGCACCTTCGATGGGGGCTGGATGCTCACCCAATTGCTGCTTTTCGTACAGATGTAGACTGCGTGTTGCTGCTGCTCCTTGGACTAGTGTGGGCTGTGCAGGGCTGCCGCTCCTCAGATGTGGTCAGTCTGTCTACTTGTGTGGCTGCTGCTCCTCAGACAGGTGCAATTGGCTCGGGTGGCTGCTGCTCCATGGGCCAGAGTGAGATGCATGTGGGGTTGCTGTTCCTCATATGGGGACTGTCTGCTCACATGGCTAGTGCTCCTCAGATGGAGTATGGGCTGCTTGTGTGTGTGCTTCTCTTTGTGCGGGAGCGAGTTGCATATGTGTATGCTCTTCGGATGGGGGCAGGTTACTCACCCAACTGCTGCTCGTCAGACAGGTGCAGGCTGCATGTGTCTGCTGCTCCTCGGACCACTGTGGAATGTGCAGGCCTGCTTCTCTTTGGATGTGGGTGGTCTGTTTGTGTGGCTACTGCTCCTCGGACTGGGGCGGGCTGCTCAGGCAGCTACTGATCCTTGAATGGGAGAGGGCTGCTCACGGTGATGCTGTTCCTCATATGGGTATGGACTGCTCACACCACTGCTGCTCCTCGTATGGATGGGGGCAGGCTGCTTGTGCAGCTGCTGCTCCTTGGATGGGGGCTGGTTTCACACACACTTACTGCTCCTCAGACAGGAGGAGGGTGTGGGCTGCACAGCTGCTGCTCCTCGGATGGCGGTGGGCTTCATGGAGCTGCCACTCCTCAAGAGTGGGCAGGCTGCTTGTGTGGCTGCTGCTCCTCAGAACGGGCAGGCTGCTCACACAGATGCTGCTCCTTGGACAGGGGCAGGCCACACGAGGCTTCTCCTCTTAGGCCTGGGGCAGGTTGTTCACCGGGCTGCTGCTCCTTGGACAGGAGTGGGCTGCTCACGTGTCTGCTGCTTGTGTGGTTGCAGTGTCCTGGGCTAAGACGTTGGGCTGGTCAGAGGGGAGAATGCTTCAGAATTCACAGGAGGCTGCACCCAGGGTGGCTGGAGACTCGTTGACCATGGGAGCACAGGTGAGGTAGCAGGTCCCTGGCAGGGGTGTCTGTAGAGTCCCAGGAGTTATCTAAGGGCACCCTGGGTGAGGGTGAGGCCTGGTTCCCAGTTACAGCAGCTCTCCCCTTAAAAGAGCTAGGCCTCTGAGGATGAGCCGGCCTCCAGGAACTTCTTACAATGGTAGTAGAGGCTGCCTAGTTAGGCGAGCCCATTTAGCCTGACCCCAAAGGTCTTGTGGGATCTATCTGTGCCTCACTAACATACACACAAACACATCCCACATGACCACACACTCCTCTTTTGGTCCATCACTGACTCACACTTTCTCCCTCATTGCTGCCTTCTTCCTGCCTCTGTAGTTGGGTTTGGCGTGTTATTGACCCGTTTGTGGGTGGAGTTTCCTCTCCAGGTGTCTGTTTATGAGGCTTACTCTCTAGCACCTAGCCGACAAGATAAAATTCACCTTGACAAGACACAACACAATGAGACCAAATCACGAATGTACTCACGACAATAATAACCCTACTATAAGTGACCACCTGAGAAATGAGAATTAGGGGCAACAAAAGAGAGCATAAATGATATCAAAGAAAGTGAAAAAGATGAGAGAAAAGAAAAAGGAGATTACATATATATATATATATATATATATATATATATATATATATGAAACACCACAGAACCAATAGATAAACAAAACAAAACAACAGAAATAATAAATAAATAAATAATATAAAAACAAAATAAACAAACAAAATACAAACACCAAACCCCCAGCAAAGAGGGTGGGGCAGAATCTGTAGATGCTGAGCTTATATATAGAAGATAAGGTTAAGAATTGGATGAATATGGGGAGGATCTCAGTTCAGTATAGACGAAGTAGAAAGGGGTCGGTGGATAAGAAAAAAGAGAATGAGAAAATATAATAATAAAATTAGAAAAACTTTGATTTCAAAAATGGTTTTCAAAATAGCAACTAAAATAAAATGAAATAGAGTGATTGCCGGGGTCCAACCCCAGCAGGTCCAGAGGTCCCCAAAGGTGTGGATGGAGTCGGCGAAGAAGGAATGACACAGAGACATCTTTCAGTTGATCAGCAGCCTAGCCAGGATCTCTAGCCAGGATCTCCAGCCAAGTTCTGGTCTGGATCTCCAGCGAAGTTCTGCTGTTTATTGTCTTGTTACATCGTATTTATACCAGTTGATTTTAATCTTGTCAATTTCTATTACAAAGGTTAGGGCGTTTCTTATCTCCATTCCAGGGAGTAAAGATTATGTAGCTTAAGTATGATTGTTTGTAGTCATTAACTACCCGCCTGGCACTTAGTTAAGGAGTTTCATCCCCTCCCTGACTTCAGGGAAAAATCCCTACCTGGGGAAACAACGTTTCTCAGAGAGGTGACCTTGGTTAAAACACACAGCGCTAAGGGGAGCAAACATATTAAGAACAGTATGCTATATACGCCAGGTCCCTTGAAACATATGCTGTGCAGATGTTTCTTTCCTGCAGCGACTGTGTCAAGCAGCAAGGATGGACCGGCTTCCGGCAAATTCCCCCTTTTTTATTTTTTAAATTATCATGCATGCAAATCAGTGGCCACCTCTCAGATTGGGCCATTTAAGTCTCGGAAGAAGAGTGGCAAGCAATGATAGAGAGCATAGCTATAAACATAGTGGATGGAGCGCAGAAGGAGCCCCATTCCTGTAGAAGGTTGCCAGCCTCTTCAGTCAAGGGATTTCAGCTGTCCTCAAGTTGTTGGTTTGATTGTCTTTGTTGGTCTGGCTAGCGGGCGGCGTCACTGGCGACAGGCTTCCCTAAGCGTCAGCAAGTTGAAGGGCTGCATCAAAGGGTCCATCAGGGCCGTGGTTGATGGTGGTGTCGATGTCCGAGGAGGAGTAAGCTGTGCCCTCTGGATCCAGCTGATATGGAAAATGGAGGGTAGTAGAAAAAGAAGAGAAAGCAAAAGAACTACAAGGCATGGAAGTGTTTAGAAAAAAGAGAGAGAAGAAAGGGAAGAAGGCAGCATCCTGACACAGCCCTTTCCTTCAGCTTCCCCTTTCCCTATGGTACCAGGTAGAAATGGGAAACAAGTCCTGTTGCAGTGAGAGGGCAGCTGCTGTCAGCCAGTCTCTGTCTTTACCTGGGTCCCGATCTGAGCTGGGCATGGGAAGCAGGAAGCAGCCATGGGGACAGGAGACCTTCCTCAGAAGGGGTGAGTGTTTAAGCCCCTGCACCATTGGGGAGGGGGTCTGTGCCCCACCTTTGTTGCACCCCAAGTTTTCTCCTACTGGCCCCTGACTGTGCCTGTCTTAGGTTGCCCCACCCTGTGGAGTCTTACCCGTCATTGACTACCAGCCATCTCTGGGCAAAGTAGGGTGATGTGAGGTTCAGTTTTGTCTCCTTGATAGCCTATGTCCCTTTGGCCTCCATGCCCAGCAACTGCCTTTGGATTCCCTCGCCTGCTGGCGGGGCTCTGGCATTGATCATAGGGAACTCAGGTTTCTTCTCTAGAGAGGGCCCAGCTTACGCCATTGGGCCAGAGACAGATCCATGGTACCAGCCACCATGAGGCTTCAACCTCAGCATGAACAGAGAGCTCAGGCAACAGCTATGGGCAATTGGATTGTAAGAAGAGGGTCCCTCTTGGCACAAGGGTAAGAGGTGCCGATACAGGACAAAGGAGAGTCCTGGAACAGGGCTTTCTCAGCCCAGGATGTCAGGCTCTTGGCACAAGACAACTCCATGTATGGGGCATATACCAAACACCCCTAGTCACGGCATAAAAGGGAGATGCCCTTCCTGGAACAGTAGGGTAGGGAGATTCTAGAAAAGGCTGTGTTCAGGAAAGAAGGAGAAAGGCCAAAGAACCAGCAAACAAGTAGTTAGATTTTAAAAAAAAGGAAAAAGGAAAGGAGATGTGGGGCAAAGCTGGGACATGTGGAAAGACAAAACGGAGGCACATGTGATCCTCCCAATGGACAGATTGTTCCAGCTCAGGGCTGCACATCTGCTGCAGACGGGCACTGGTCAGGTATGCTATGATGAGGCAGAGATGGCGGGTGGTGAGACATAAGGTCGGACTAGACGGTCTGGAATCCACACAGGTGAGTCTGCGTCCTGTGGAAATTATACAAGCATATCCTCTCCCCCAGGTTAAAAATACATCAGGTCCCTTCCAGGCTCCTGTAAGCAAGTCTCTCCATTTGACTAGGGCTTTAGGTTTAGTTAGATCAGGGTTCTAATGCCTGTACATCTGGGAATTTCCCTCTGAATCTACATTTAGTATATTAATTACAAATAGAGTATGTTGTAGAACATGATGAGGAGAGGAATATTTAAACTCATTTTCTTGTAATATTTTGTAACAGGAGTAAATCAAACACCGCTCGGGCTATATAATACAACTCCCATTTGAGACAAGATATCTCTTCCCCATAATGTAAAGCGGAGAGTCGTAATTACATAGGGACAGAATGTTCCTGAATGTTGACCTTCATCAGCCCAAGTTAAAATCTGAGAACTCTTTTTTACATTAGATGCCTTGCCTAGTCCTACTAAGGAAGTGGAGGTGGTGTGCGTGGGCCATGAAGAGGGCCAATCTTTCCCTGCTATGCAGGAAACATCTGCTCCTGTATCCAATAGACCTTCAATTGGTTTTCCCTGAATTTGTAAAATTTTTGTAGGTCTAGTAGCATGGATTTCTTGTATCCAAAATGCTGCATCACTAGATCCAAAGCCTCTGGCCCCTCTAGCTACCTGGGTAACAGCTGTCCCTATTTTATGTATTGGCAACAGGATTAATTGGGCAATTCTCTGGTTGGGCTGAATCTGTATAGTTGTGGTGGGTGGGGAAAGTAAAATCTGTATTTCTCCTGTGTAGTCTGCATCAACAACTCCTGGGATGACTAAGATCCCGTGTAACGAGGTGGAGCTCTGTCCTAATATTAAACCTACAGTTCCCTCAGGCAGCGGCCCAGACACTCCTGTAGGAATGGCTGCTACTGGCGAGTCTGGGGTTAGTATTGCATGGGTGGTTGAGTGGAGGTCCAATCCTGCACTGCCTGGGGTTGCCCTGAAGGGGTCACTGACTGATTGATATTTGCAAAGGGGTTGAGGGTTGATGCCCCTATTATTGCAGTGGCCTGGGGCTGGCCCCTTCTCAAGTTTCCCAATTGAGGTGATGGTATATAACCTCCTTGGGAGCTATTTGTAGAGTTTAAAGGCCGACCATTTTTATTGTATTTTGATCTACATTCCTTTGCCCAATGGAATCCTTTCTGACATTGGGGACAAACGGTTTTTGGAGGATTAATATTATTCCCTAATGTATTTCCAGGCTGTCGAGGAGCTTGCCATCTGGCCTGAGTATAATTATTATTTTTATTTGGGCATTCTCTGCTAAAGTGCCCAGATAAGCCACAAGAGTAGCAGTTCATATTTCTTTTATTACCTGTATTATTGCTGGCTTGTCCGATAGCCTGTACATATTGAGGGTATGTCTCCCCTTTGAGAGCTGTAGCTATAGCTATACCCTGTATAAATGTTGGACTTACATCAGCACACTGTTTTATAAAATCATTTATAGTTCCTGTTCTGAGAATTGGCCTTAATAAAGCCTGACAGGTATTATTAGCATTTTCAAAAGCCAGTT
The DNA here is from genome assembly GCF_964212035.1 of Myotis nattereri. Taxonomy (NCBI): domain Eukaryota; kingdom Metazoa; phylum Chordata; class Mammalia; order Chiroptera; family Vespertilionidae; genus Myotis; species Myotis nattereri. Next base: position 26,816,996 of record NC_138078.1, on the reverse strand, counting down.
GTTTGATTAGGATATCGGCTGCCTCTTTGTTATTGATTACTCTCTTGACTGCCTGCATGAGGCGAGAAAGGAAATCCTGATATGGTTCCTCGACCTTCTGTTTAACCTCTGTAAGGGTGGTTGTTTTTCCTGCTGTCTAAGGTAGGGATTTCCAGGCACTTACTGCACAACTGGTTACTTTGGTAAGTGCCTCTGTGGGCATATTCATTTGCTCCTCAGCCGTGTTAAAATCACCTTCTCCTAATATCATGTCTAGGGTTATTCCTTTCCTGGTTTTTTCGCTAGTGGCTACAGCTTTCTTAGCAAGATCATCATATTCAGTTTTCCATAATAAGTAATCGCCTCCTGAGAGACAGGCTTTACAAACCTGTGACCAATCATAAGGAGTCATCCATTTACTGGCTAGGGTTTCTACCGAGGTTTGTGTGTAAGGAGCTAGAGGTCCATGTTCAGAGCAGGCCAATTTTAATTCTTTAAGTACTTTGTAAGGTATAGGCTCCAAGGTGGGGTTTCTATTCCCACCAGACTCATTCTCATATGTAACTGGGAAGCAGAGTGAGAATTCAAGATCTCCATTAGCTTCAGCTTCTCTTATCGCCTTTTGAAATTTAGACATGGAGCTCATAGGAGCCACAGGACCTGGTTTAGGCTTCCTTTCTAATTTGGGGAGCCTGTTTTGAATGGGAGGGCCACTCTCCTCTCTACTGACTGGAAAGGACCAATGGTCCTGTTTATGATATTTATTCTCCTCCCGATCAGTAGGCATAGCTAAATTGCTTTTAGATTGAGCTGAAGACAATGAAGATGTATCCTCTCTGGGTGGAGCCGAGGGACTATTTAAATTTTGAGAAAGTTCAACCGTTTTTTCCTCTGGTGCCAAGGTGTCACAGATTGAATCCCAGAGGGAAAAGAAACATGGCAGGACCTTCTCAGATCCATGGTGTTTCTTTAATTGCTTTCCTACTTCAACCCAAGTTTTTAAATTAACAGTTCCATCCTCTGGAAGCCATTGACATACTTCTTCTATAAAACTTTCTGTCTGACTGGGAGTAACCTTAACTCCAATTCTGCTAGTAAGCATATGCGTTAAAAGATTAATACAGAGTCTTTTTTCTTTAGACTCAGTATGACCCATCTTGTCAATCTAAGTTCTGTACTAACTACCCGCTTACCCTACTTATCCTCTATAGGGGGGGGGTCTGAAGCACCCTACAGTGCAGTCCTATCCGTCCCAAGTACAGGGGGACTTACCTAAGGGAACCCTGTTCGGGCGCCAGGCTCCCGGCTAGTGATGGAAAAATAATGTGAAATGAATAGAAAATAAAGCAAAAAAAAAAACAAAAAAAAAGAAAAACAAAGAAAAAAGAAAAAAGAGAGAGAGAACAAAGTAATAAAAAATAAAATAAAAATGAAAAAGTGAAGTGTTCCTTTGGCTGGCTGAACATCCCAGTCTTCTATACTGCAGTTTTTCTCAGGTGCCCATTGTGGGGACTGAAAGTTTCTCTTTAATCCAGCCACTTTGGACTGCCAAGGACTACTTAGGGGTTTGTTTGTTTTTTAATCCTTTTTACCATTCAGGGTGGAATCTGGGTGTGGCTATATTGGTTGCCTAGATACTGGAGGGAGGGGCTATCTCTTCAGGACAAAATGGCTGCCCGGGTCCCAGGCTCAGTATAAGGCAGCACCAAACTCACTGCCACTTCTCCTGGATCCCCCTCTCCCCCCAGATTCCACAATTCCGCACCATCTCCCACACTCCAGCCATGGGTAAGTGTCTGTATAAGAAAGGTCCTATGAACTAGGCTCTATGAAGAAAGGCACAAGCCACAGAGAGAGAGAGGCTGTATCTCTGTGCACTCCTCTCCTGCCAGCACTCTTCAGCCTTTACTGACTGTGGACCCGGAACTAGAATCCCCTGCTAGGGGGGAAAGGCTGCGCATCTGTGCGCTCTTCTCCTGCCAGCACTCCTCAGCCTTTCCTGATTGTGGACCCATATCTAGAATCCCCTGCCGACCAGCAGTTCTGCATACCTTCTTTCCACTGCGCCTGTCCCAAGGGACGTGGCCCAAGCTGGTGCCATGTGGATTCGCTCTGATCCTCAGGGATCGGATGTCTGGCCAATTATCTTTCCCAGAGCCTTGACTTTACCTTTCTCCTGGAGTCCTCTGCCTTTCCCAGCTTCAAACTGTCTTCCAGCTGAATCTCCTCTGCCAATTCTGGCTGGATGTTACTCATTTCAGCTGCTCGCCCTATCTGCTCTGGGACTAGGCACGGAACACATCTGTCTGTACCACCGCCATTTTGTCTCTCTCACTTGGTCTTTCAATGATTCTTATACACACAAAAATCTGAGACTTACTTTTCAAGAGCCCTGTGCCTTTTATAAGCCCAAAACTACTTTTAGTCTTAAAACCTCAGTCTTAATTAATGGTATTATTCAACATAACCAAATTTGGAGAAAATTAAAATTCAGCATATGAATGAGAAAAGGAAATATCAGAGGAGCCTGTGGACAAAATAATTCACTGAGATAATATATAACTGGTAGGCCCACACGAAAATGGGGTCATGATAGAAGAGCTAAGAAGATACAAAATGTGCAAGCATCCAAGTAACAGTAAAAAAAAAAAAAAAAGTAGAAAAGGAACCAACTTGTTTATGCAAATACCACTCACCACTTCCTGGATCAAGGAAAAGTGACATCACTATAGAGTGCAGAGAAATTACAACCGGCCTGTTCCATCAACAGGCAGCAACTGCCTTAGTATGAAGTGTTACTCCAAAAATGACTACTGCAGAACTGACAACCCAAAGCAACACCCACCAAGCTAATAAGCAAATGCTCAAGCAAGTTGAAAGACTCACTGGAGCACCATATAATGAATGAGCAGGTGAAAACGAGAATGAGAATAAACTATGGAAATCAATGCGAAGAAACTCATTGATTAAATGATGCCTAAATAGTCCCAATTCTGACCAGAACGGCTCCAAACTGTAGAGGGCATGAGAAAAAAGGAGAAGACTACTGTGTGCCTCTTCCCACCCGCAGCTGCCCACCAAATTTACTGTAGGCTTAACACTGGCTCAGGATACCATTTTCATACCCCAACAGATTCAGGTGATCTGAAATCTTGCTCCTGCCCCCACCCACACAGTTTGACCAACCCTTCTCATATACCCACTCACATTCACTCTGATTGAACTCAGTCATTCTTCTGCTGGCATCAGCCCTCACTAACGTTTACCAGCTGTGAGGGTTAATTTTATGTGTAAACTTGGCTAGGCTATGGTACCCAGTTGTGATGTCTAGAAGTCGCCTTGGTGTTTTTTAGATGTGATTAACATGTAAATAAGTAGGCTTTGAATAAAACAGATAATCCCTCTATAGCAGGGGTCCTCAAACTTTTTAAACAGGGGGCCAGTTCACTGTTCCTCAGACCATTGGAGGGTTGGATTATAGTTAAAAAGAAAAAAAAAACAACTATGAACAAATTCCTATGCACACTGCACATATCTTATTTTGAGGTAAAAAAACAAAACGGGAACAAATACAAGATTTGTATTTGCATGTGGCCCGTGGGTCGTAGTTTGAGGACCCTTGCTCTATAGTGTGCATTAGCATCATCCAATCAGTTGAAGGCCTTAGGAGCAAAGGCTGAAAGCCTCCCCAAAGAAAGAATTATCAACTAGGCTGGTGTGTCTCAGTTGGTTAGTGTTGGCCCACGCACCAGACGGTCACAGGTCTGATTCTTAGTCAGGGCACGTGCCTGGGTTATGGGTCCCATGGATGTGTCTCTTTTCTATGGACATGTCCATTTACGTTCCTTCCTCTCTATAATCATTTTTTAAAAGAATTACCTATGCCTATAGATTGCAAAATAGAAATTCTGTCTGAATTTCCAGTCTTTGGACTCACAACTACAATATGAACTTTTGCCTAAATTTCCACCCTGCTAAACTGCCCCGCAGAATTCTCACTTGCTAGCCCCCACAATCACATAAGCCAATTACTTAAATCAATCTCTCTGTCCCGTTTTCACTCTCTCCTTCTCCCACTCTTCTATGTTCTTATATTAATGGTCTACCTTACTATTGGGTCTATTTCTCTGGGAACTCCTATACATTGCTCATTCTAATCATTTTTCTACCAGTAACACTATATCTTTTCTTATAATGAGACTAGAGGAACGGTACACGAAATTTGTGCATTTGGGCAGGTCCCTCAGCCCAACCTGCACACTCTTGCAGTCCAGGAGCCCTCGGCAGATGTCCAACTGATGGCTGAGGCAGGGAGCAGACCTAAACCATCATTCAGAGGCCCTAAGCAGTGCTGCAAGGGCAGTGAGGCTCCCACCACCAACTCTGCACTCGCCAGCCATGAGCCCGGCTTCTGGCTGAGCAGCACTCCCCATGTGAGAGCACACTGACCACCAGGGGGCAGCTCCTGCATTGAGCATCTGCCCCCTGTTGGTCAGGGCTCATAAAAGTTACTGGTCCTTCTGCCATCTGGTTGATTTGTATATTAGCCTTTCATTATATAGGCTACATGGCAGCTATTTTACAACTACTACAACTACTGACATTTTTTCTTAGCAAGGTATAATCCTTTATAATAAAGAGCTAATATGCAAATGGTCGTCACACCCTCACTCTGTGATGCCGTTACTCCATCACAATCCATCACCATGAGGCTGCATTCACAGTGGGCACAGGCGGGTGGGTGAGGCTGTGTGTGTAGTGAGGCACATGTGGGTTGGCAGGGACTTGACACTACATGCTTGGCACAGAGGCGGGTCCCAGTGGCTCCATGTGGCAAGGCCTGGGGGTCCTGAAGCTCCATGCAACCTGGTTCCAGCCTACCTCTTTGGGGCAATCCATTAAGGAGCCCCAGATTGGTGGGTGGGGCATACCTCTTTTTTAAAAAAAATGTATTTTATTGATTTTTCACTTAGAGGAAGAGAGAGGGATAGAGAGTTGAAAACATCGATGAGAGAGAAACCTCGCTCAGCTGTCTCCTGCACACTCCCTACTGGGGATGTGCCCGCAACCAAGGTACCTGCCTTTGACCGGAATCGAACCTGGGACCCTTGAGCCCGCAGGCCCATGCTCTATCCGCTGATCCAAACCGGTTAGGGCGGCCTACCTCTTTGGGGTGATCAATCACAAGGCTTCCGCACTGTGAGAAGGCACAGGCCAGGCTGGGGGATGCCCTCCCAGTGCATAAATTTTGTGCACCAGGCCTTTAATATTTAGTTAAGTTATAAGCAATATATAGGTTTGAGATTCTCATTCTGTTCTTCGCACCAAATAATATAAAATCACTATTCCATATCCTGACTAGGTTTGAGTCACTTGTGGCTCTTCTCAAAACGACACATCCCAGAGTTCTATCCTGAAATACTGACTAAGAATTCCCTCAGTTGATTTTGATTCACAGCCAAGGCCTAAAATCCCTGGACATAAAATCATTTGACTATAGTATCTCCAGCAGTAGAGTCCAAGACCACTTTTTAAAATGAGGAACTTAACTAATGTCGAACAAGTGACATATTCATATTCTCAAAGTGAAAACATCAGGCTAATATGTTTTTCATATTTCTAGAGATTAATTTTATTTTTATATAAATTGCAGAAAGAATATGACAGGTGTTCTTATCTCAGTGCATGTATATTTTATCATAATATTTAGTAAATAATCAAGCACAGGCAGCTCTGTTTTATAAAGTGGTTCATGCCAGGTGCACATGAAATTCTCTGGTATATAGTTAAAAGACCTCACAAATGTCTAAAATCTTGACCGTTTTTTGTGTTGTTAAAGTTATAAAATTTTATCTGAGGACATATACATGTCAATGTTTTATGTCTGCTGATTTAATCAAAGGAATTTAGTTGACCTCACTTTTCTATTGATGAAACTTTATCAGATGCATTCAAAGAACTATCATAAATCTTGTAGTAGCTGGCAAAAAATTTACAGAATCACTTTATATTTTGGATATAAAAAATACATAATAATCAATATTTTTAGTTATCTACTACTGCTGGCTTAATTTTACTCTTTGGTGCCTAATGCAACATTTGCATCCCTTAAAGAATTAAAAAATCACTGAACATCTGAAACCAGTTTGGCTCAGTGGATAGAGCATCGGCCTGCGGACTGAAAGGTCCCAGGTTCGATTCTGGTTAAGGGCATATACCTGGGTTGCAGGCACATCCCCAGTAGGAGATGTGCAGGAGGCAGCTGATCGATGTTTCTCTCTCATCGATGTTTCTAACTCTCTATCTCTCTCCCTTCCTCTCTGTAAAAAATCAATAAAATATATTTTTTTAAAAAATCACTGAACAGCCCTGACTGGTTTGGCTCAGTGGATAGAGAGTCGGCTTATGGACTGAAGGGTCCCAGGTTCGATTCCAGTCAAGGGCATGTACCTTGGTTGTGGGCACATCCCCAGTAGGGGCTGTGCAGGAAGCAGCTGATCGATGTTTCTCTCTCATCCTCTCATCGACGTTTCTAACTCGCTATCCCTCTACTTTCCTCTATGTAAAAAAAAAAAAAAAAAATTCACTGAACACACACATACAATCAGCTAAGATGCAGGTTCCCACTAATTTCTACTCTACCTGTCTCATGTCCAACATTAGAAGAGTGGGCAAAAGTATTCAATATTAGTATTATCTATAAATTATATCACTCTAACCTTAATTGTGAAATGTAGGTTACTAATTTATGATAATCATAATATCTCTTCAGAATCCTATATAATAAAAGGCAAATCCACTGAACAGCGGAACAAGTGGTTGTTATGACACATACTGACCACTAGGGGGAAGATGATCAACACAGGAGTTGCCCCTTGGTGGTCATTGTGTTCCCACAGCGGGAGTGTTGCTCAGCCAGAAGCCAGGCTCATGGATGGTGAGCACAGCGGCAGTGGCTGGAGCCTCTCCTGCCTCCATGGCATTGCTAAGAATGTCTGACTGGGAGCAAGCCTATGCCATCAGTTGGACATCCCCCGAGGGCTCCCAGACTGAAAGAGGGTGCAGGCTGGGCTGCGGGAGGCCCCCCCCCCCCGCCCCCCGTAAGTGCACGAATTTCATTTACCAGGCCTGTAGTAATTTATAATATGCATTCGTATCACATTCCACATTAAGGTCCAAACCTCTGTTAATAACATTGACTAAATACTTTAGTTCATAACATTAGCAGTCAAAACTTTATCTGAACATACAAATGGATGTATTTGATACACACATACACACACCATGGTTTTCTAAGACGTTATTGAACTTATCACAAAATATAAATTGAATTATTTTATAAAAATATTTCTAACATTATATTATTACCTACTTTCTCTTGTTCATTTAGCCCAACAGAACTCCTTTGCAAGAAGATAGCCTAAGGAATATTCTACATTATCTAGCTATGAAACAGTTTTATAAAACAAAGTGTCCCATACATTTACTCCAATGAAGTGGTTCAATTTAGAATGTAATCTAACCAAATATATTTAATAGCATGGCCAGGAAAATCACCACCATGTATATATATAAAAGCCTAAGTGACCAAACAACCAGTCAACTGGTTGCTATAATGCACACTGACCACCCGAGGGCAGAACGTTCAACTCAGGAGCTGCCCCCTGGTAGTCAGTGTGCTTTCACAGGGGGAGTGCTGCTCAGCTGACCTACGCGTGCCACATGCAGGGCTCATGGCTGACGAGTGCTGCTCTGGTGGTGCAAGCCTCTCCCAATTGGGTCTGACTGGGCATGAGCCAGCACAGGCACAGCGGGGCCAAGATGAGCGGGGGCAGCAGGCAGGAGCGACAAGTGGCATTGGACTGCCAATTTCGGCTCAATCCCCAAAGGCTATGCCAAGGGAACCCCACTGCAGGGGTCCCCTAGTGGTTTATGAAACAACTAGTGGGCCCAGTGCACAAAAATGTGTGCACTCGGGGGGGTGGGGGGGTCCCTCAGTCCGGCCTGTGCCCTCTCGCAGTCTGGGACCCCTCGGGAGATAACGACCTGATGGCTTAGGCCTGCTCCTGGGTGGCAGAGTGCAGGCCCAATCCCTAGGTGCAACTCCTGGTCGGGCTCAGAGCAGGGCCGATTGGGGGGTTGGGGCACCACCCCCGTCACACTCAAGGCAGGGTCGATGGGGAGGTTGCGGTGCGACCCCCTGTCACGCACAGAGCAGGGCCAATCCGGGGGTTGGGGCACTGCCCCCTTTCACACACAGAGCATGGCCCATCCGGGGGGGTTGGGGCTCCGTACACTGTCATGCACAGAGCAGGGCCTATCAGGGGGTTGGGGAGCTCCCTCCTGTCACGGACAGAGCAGGACCCATCAGGGGGTTGAGGAGCCCCCCCCTATCTCTCACAGAGTAGGTCCGATAGGGGAGTTGGGGCACCGCCCCCTGTCACACACAAAGCAGGGCGAATCAGTGGGTTGGGGCGCAGCCCTCTATCACTCGCAGGGCCAATCAGGGGATTGGGGCACCGCCACTCTCACACTCAGGGCAGGGCCAATGGGGAGGTTATGGCTCTACCCGATCACACACAGAGCAGGGCCCGTGGGGGAGAGGGGGTTTGGGATGCCACACACTGTCACACACAGAGCAGGGGCGATCAGGGTGTTTGGGCGCTGCCCCCTGTCATGCTGATCCCGGTGCCGGGAGGCCTCTCGGCTCCGCTGATCCTGGTGCTGGGAGGCATATCACCCTTTTACTATATAGGGTAGAGGCCTGGTGCACGGGTGGGTCTGGCTCGTTTGCCCTGAAGGATGTCCTGGATCAGGGTGGGGGTCCCCACTGGGGTGCCTGGCCAGCCTGGGTGAGGGGATGATGGCTGTTTGCAGCTGGTCACACACCCTTCAGGGTGGGGGTCCCCACTGGGGTGCCTGGCCAGTCTGGGTGAGGGGCTGAGGGCTGTTTTCAGGCTGGGGTTGACTGAACTCCCAAACGCTCCTTTTTTCCCTTTTTTTTTTTTTTATTCTGGGCCAGCTTTAGCTTGAGGCTTGGCTCCAGCTCTTAGGCCTCATCTCCTGAAAGTAGGTTTCTGGCCTTTGCTTACAATGTTGCGAATCTGCTGGCTGAAGACCAGAGGTATTTGTTGCAATGTTTGAAAATGCAGGCTCAGAGGCCTGCAGCCGTAGGCGGGGAACGTTGGTTTCCTCCCTCACTGAGGCAACCAAGCCTCATATTAGTTTCAAGCTGCCTGGCTGCCGGCCGCCATCTTGGCTGACAGTTAATTTGCATATCTCGCTGATTAGGCAATGAAAAGGGTAGCGGTCGTACGCCAATTACCATGTTTCTCTTTTATTAGTGTAGATATCTGTGAGAGAAAAGGAAATGGCCTCTTGATTCTGCATGGAATCTTCTTATTTGTATTTCCACTTCTCCTCCTACATTTGTAACACCTGAATAAACTGAGAATGTTGTTTCTTCTTGTAGCTATAATCACTCTAGACCTGTGGTCAGCAAACTGTAGCACGCGAGCCACATGCGGCTCTTTGGCCCCTTCAGTGTGGCTCTTCTTAAGCCTTAGGAGTACCTTAATTAAGTTAATAACAATCTACCTACCTATATAGTTTAAGTTTTAAAAATTTGTCTCTCAAAAGAAATTTCAATTGTTGTACTGTTGATATTTGTCTCTGTTGACTAATGAGTTTGCCGACCACTGCGACAAAATGATAAGCTAAAGTACACTGATATGATCAATATATTTATCAATTAATAGTGAAAAAGGCCTTAGCTAGTTTCACTCAATGGATAGAGTGTTGGCCTGAGGACTGAAGGGTCCCGAGTTAGATTCCAGTCAAGGGCATGTACCTCAATCTTGGCTCAGGTCAGGGCGTGAGCAGGAGGTAACCATGAGGTGCCTCTCACACAGTGATGTTTCTCTCTCTGTCTCTCCCCTTCCCTTTCACTCTCACTCAAAATCAATGAAAAAAATCCTCTTGTAACAATTATCAAAAACCAACACAAAACAAAACAAAAACCAACAACAGTGAAACAGGAATTGATTTTTATAATTTGAGGTATTCTGTACCTTGATTCATTTATATGCTATTGTTTTTCTAAAAATTAGGGATTATTAATGTGGAAAGAAAAAACAATTATGGGGAAAGAGCCAGGGAGGGACAATTGCATTTTTCTACAGCATAATTGAGAAATACATTTGATTAAGGACCAAAGTGAAGATTTGGGGGGGTGGGGAGAGGACGAAAGCATTGATAATTGATAGAGACCTGGTGAAAAAGAGAAGCAATTATAAATTATTTTGGACATCTTACTGACAGTTGTCTTTCTTGGTTTTAATCCTTGAGAGTTAAGATGAACTATGTCTCAATAGCTACATGTACAAGAAAATAATATTCCCTGCCACCAGAAGCTGCTCTCAGCACAGCTTCCCCCTTTACTCCAAGCCAGGGGCTATATACACACAAATGACCCAAAGGCGGGTATTATCTTTCAAGAATTCTTTTCACTCATCCTCTTTCCCTCAATTTCCCGTTTCAACAGCCTCTTCCCTTCAAGTGGGCTACTTGTGGACTCACCAAATACACCAGTTACTCCATAACTCATCTTTGATCCATGTCCTCCAAGGAATGAAGGAATGTTAGGTTTTGTCTTTGCACTCAATCTCTCTTCTTATTGTGTGTGTGTGTGTGTGTGTGTGTGTGTGTACACATACATACCTATACTGTATAAATTCATACCACTATCAATGGTTTGTAAGAATCAACACTTTTCTGGCTAGACAAAAGCAAGGGATAACATTACTAATAGAGAAGCAAGTCATACAGCTCACAGTACTTGACTGATTAACGAACCTTTCTTCATTAATTGTTTGTCGTGTAAGAAATCAGAACTTGAGAGCACCATCCACAAAAGCAAAAGCAAAATCTTAATATTCTACCTAAAGAATATTGCCCTGGCCAGTGTTGCTCAATGATTGGAGAGTTGGCCTGCACACCAAGGGGTCACAGGTACAATTCCCAGTCAAGGGCACCTACCTGAGTTTCAGGTTTGATTCTCCGCCCCTGTCTGGGCTCCTGTGGGAAGGAACCAATTTATGTGTCTCTCTCACATTGAAGTCTCTCTCTCTTTCCCTCTCTCTCTCCCTCTCCCTTCCACTTTCCTAGAAATCAACAGAAAGTTATCCTCAGGTGAGGATTAACAACAACAACAACAAAAGAGTATGGCCCAACTCATTTATTCACCTGAAATAAGTGAGGTTTAAAACCATTTTGGCAGGAACCTATTAAATAATCAGATATTTTCTAGGAATTTGAAACTCCCTAAATATGATTAGCTGACCTTATATATTCAGAGATTTTTTTAATTAATGGCAAAAGCCTTCAAGGAAATAAACCAAAAGGACACTGTTTTTAAAGTATGAGCAAAAACTGAAGAATGAAAAGCTGAGAGGGAAGGTAAGAAATGTGAATAACACACAGGAAACACGATACAAAACTTAATTTTATATAAATTGTGTTTTTCACTGAGTTTTAACATTGGCTAGTGAGGTAATTATATTTTTATGAATGAGGAAGTCAGCAAGTAAGCAATCGAGAGTGTAGAAGAAAAGTTTGGGCAATTAAAAATGAGAGAAAATTACCCATGTCAAAACATGAAGGAAAGTGTATGAAACATAAGCTTGTTCTATTAACTCTCTGGGTCCATATGAGAGTAAGGCATGGAATCATAGAAAAATGTTCAAAGGTTTATGGTTTTTACTTAACGTGTTTGAAAAAACATACACTTGATTTTAGTGAAACATAAATCTACAGCTTCAGCCAAGACATTTTGGATCTTTAATTTTACCTAGCATAATTACACCAAATATATTTTCCCTAAACATAATTGTTATGTAGGAAAAAGTATTAGAACTTCTGTAGCAACTTCTGCATCTGCGACAATAGGAAATATATAACATAAAATATTATTGACTGCATGCGTATTTTAAAACATGTATTAATGTGCATTCTATTATCACCTCATTAACAATTAATTTTATATAGGTCCCATATATATTCTCTTGGTGCAAAGTGAACTGAAACAGACTCTTGAAGACATGCAATTAAAGTCAATGTCTGCTGCAATCATTGAGCACAAAGCTGGGTGTACCTTAGGCCCTGGGGGAAAGTGGGCCTAAGCTGTCAGTAGGACATCCTCTGAGGACTCCCAGACTGTGAGAGGGCACAGGCCTGGCTGAGGGACCGCCCTCCCCCCACCGCCAAGTGTATGAATTTTCATGCACCGGGCCTCTAGTAAAGTATACACATAAACCGATGAGCCAACATATATCTAGAGACAGAGAAGCATCGATCAGATGCTCAAACCTCAGAGGGAAGGCAGGAGGGAGGGTGTAGCTAAGGGGGAGAGATCAACCAAAGGACTTGGATGCATGCATATAAGCCTAACCAATGGACACAGAACCAGGGGGAGGTGGGAGGGCATGAGTGGGTGAAGAGGGACAATGGGGAGATAAGGACACATTTGTAATAAGTTAATAAAGGAAAAAAATTCCAATTAATGTTTAGCCCTATATTCGTTATGTGTTCATATTTAGTTTTATATTTCTCATTAAAGAAAACCTTGAAGGAATGCCTTTGTTTACACATATGTATATTTCCTTCATGGAATTTTGAGGTCCCAGCCAATGCTTGTTTATTACTTTCACTTGGAAAACTGAGTTTTTAAACACTAGGTAGAGTAAAAGTATAAGGATAAATTATTTAATAATCTTGGAACATAATGATAAATAGTCTACAAAATTAAGATTTGTTTTCTTTAAATAGGTCCTTATAGTGAGATCTGCAATGAAATCTCCCAAGGGTATTTTGAAAGTCTACAATTATATTAAAACTAAACAATGATGTAGGAAATATAGATTAAATTTTTACTTCATTGAGAAACTGATCATGTAGTTCTTTTCTACGTCTAATGTATGATTCTATCATTACAATCAAATTATCAAATAGACATGTTATTCAATTATTTTAAAGATCCAACAATTAAATGTATCTGAACTGATTGGATAAGTTTTCATTGTGACATTCAATACTTGATCCTTTCTTTTCTTCATAAACACTGATTATAAAGTAGCATAAGCTTCTACCCTGGCCAGTGTGGTTCAGTTGGTTGGAGTGTTGTCCCATGCACTGAAAGGTCATTGGTTCAATTCCTGGTCAGGGTTTCAGGTTTGCTCTCAGCTTGGGGAGCATATGAGAGATAACCAATTGATGTATTTTCTCTCACATCAGTGTTTCTCTCTCTCTCTCTCTCTCTCTCTCTCTCTCTCTCTCTCTCTCCCTCATCTTCTCTCTAAAGTCAATAAAAACATATTTTAGGTGAAAATTTAAAAATAAATAAGTAACTAAATTAATGTTAAAAATAGCGTAAGCTTCCAAAGAGAAATAGACACCTCAAAAAAGGTATCAATCAAAACCCTGGGAATAAAACTTTAATTGAAAATAGGCCCTTTATTCATAACTTTAAATCCATCTGAGAACACTTATGATATTCTGTTACTCTATCTTGTACCTTGAGAAGAGAGACTACATTGGATTCTTCTGTGTATTTCCAAAATCATACTGTCCAACATACATTTGCAGTATATAAATGCTTGTTGAATTAATGCATAAATAAGTTATAAATACCTAGGTTTGTCTTATGTGTTTCACTCTAATGTCTTTACTTCTAATATATTTACTATTTTTAAATTTCCATATCCTATCTAATAAAAGAAAAACATGGTAATTAGCGTACGACCGCTACCCTTCCCATTGGCTAATCAGGGCAATATGCAAATGAACTGCCAGCCAAGATGGCGGCCGGCAGCCAGGCAGCTTGAAACTAACATGACGCTTGCTTGCTTCAGTGACAGAGGACTCCAACATTACCCACCTGACGCTGCAGGCCTCTGAGCTGCAACTCTAAGCAACTATGTACCAAATATAGAAGCTAAACAAAACCCGAGAAACCTGCTTTATTCCGCCAGGCTTCAGCCAGCAGGATCGCAACATTGTAAGCCAAGGCCAGAAACCTACTTTCAGCAGCGGAGTCCTAAGAGCTAGAGCCAAGCCTCAAAGCTAAAGCTGGACCAGAATAAAAAAAAGAAAAAGAAAAAAGGAGCGGTTGAGAGCTTCAGTCAACCCCAGCCTGAAAAAAGCCCTCAGCCCCTCACCCAGACTGGCCAGGCACCCCAGTGGGGAACCCCACCCTGAAGGATGTGTGACCAGCTGCAAACAGCCATGATCCCCTCACCCAGGCTGGCCAGGCACCCCAGTGGGGACCCCCACCCTGATCCAGGACACCTTTCAGGGCAAACCAGCCGGCACCCAACCATGCACCAGGCCTCTACCCTATATAATAAAAGGGTAATATGCCTCCCAGCACCGGGCTCAGCGGAGCCGAGAGGCCTCCCGGCACCAGGATCAGTGTGACAGGGGGCAGCACCCAAACCCCCTGATGGCCCTGCGGCTCTGTGTGTGACAGGGGGCAGGGCCACAACCTCCCTTTCCACCCTGCTCTGTTCATGACAGGGGAAGGCGGCCCAACCCCCTGATCAGCCCTGCTCTGTGCCTGATGGGGGGAGCTCCCCAACCCCCTGATCGTCCTGCGGCTCTGTGTGTGACAGGGAGCGGCGCCTCAACCCCCTGATTGGCCCTGCGGCTCAGTGTGTGATGGGGGGCAGGGCCACAACCTCCCTATCCACCCTGCTCTGTTTGTGACAGGGGAAGGCACCCCAAGCCTCTGATCAGCCCTGCTCTGTGCCTCATGGGGGGAGCTCCCCAACCCTCTGATCACCCTGAGGCTCTGTGTGTGACAAGGAGCGGCACCTCAACCCCCTGATCAGCCCTGTGGCTCTGTGTGTGACAGGGGGTGGGGTCACAACCTCCCTAGTCACTCTGCTCTTTTCCTGACAGGGGAAGGTGCCCCAACCCCCTGATCAGCCCTGCTCTGTGCCTGATAAGGGGGAAGCTCCCCAACCCCCTGATCGTCCTGCGGCTCTGTGTGTGACAGGGAGCGGCGCCTCAACCCCCTGATTGGCCCTGCGGCTCAGTGTGTGACGGGGGGCAGGGCCACAACCTCCCTATCCACCCTGCTCTGTTTGTGACAGGGGAAGGCACCCCAAGCCTCTGATCAGCCCTGCTCTGTGCCTCATGGGGGGAGCTCCCCAACCCTCTGATCACCCTGAGGCTCTGTGTGTGACAAGGAGCGGCACCTCAACCCCCTGATCAGCCCTGTGGCTCTGTGTGTGACAGGGGGCGGGGCCACAACCTCCCTAGCCACTCTGCTCTTTTCCTGACAGGGGAAGGTGCCCCAACCCCCTGATCAGCCCTGCTCTGTGCCTGATAAGGGGGAAGCTCCCCAACACCCTGATCGCCCTGCGGCTCTGTGTGTGACAGGGTGCGGTGCCCCAACCACCCCCCCACGGGCCCTGCTCTGTGTGTGACGGGGTAGAGCCATAACCTCCCCATTGGCCCTGCCCTGAATGTGATAGTGGCAGCGCCCCAACCCCCTAATGGGCCCTGCTCTGTGAGTGACAGGGGGCAGTGCCCCAAACCCCCAGTCGGCCTTACCTTGAGCGTGACTGAGGGTGGCATAACAACCTCCCCATCGCCCTGCTCTGTGCATGACAGGGGAAGGTGCCCCAACTCCCCAATCGGCCCTGCTCTGAGCCCAACCAGGGCCTGCACCTAGGGATTGGGCCTGCCCTCTGCCACCCGGGAGCAGGCCTAAGCCATCAGGTCGTTATCTCCCGAGGGGTCCCAGACTGCGAGAGGGCACAGGCCAGGCTGAGGGACACCCTTCCCACCCCTCCCCCCCAGTGCACAAATTTTTGTGCACCAGGCCTCTAGTTTATATATAATGTCTTGTGTGTATTTACTTGGGACAATAGGGGAAAAATGCCAGTTTTATGTTTCTTTTTTTTTTTTTATCTGCTTCTCCATTAGAATACAAATCCCAAAGGCTTAGTCTATGTCTCCTTGTTACTAATATACGCCCAAATTCAAGATCATTTTAGATAATAAATATTCGTTGGATGAGTGAGTGAAGGAAGGAAGGAAGGAAGGAAGGAAGGAAGGAAGGAAGGAAAGGCAAATTGAGATCAGTGGTGTCCTCAACCACGGTGGCTTATTCCCTAGAACGCCACTGAGAGCTTAAAGTACAAATGAGGTTGGAGGGGATGAATACATCCCCATTAGTAGGTGCTTTCTCTATGAATGCAGCTAATTTTATTGTTTCTTGCCAGAGAAAACTGAAGTCTGTGCTTACCCAAGAGGAAAGAAATTGGCAAACGAGGTGAAATGGTGAGCAAATCCAGGATGTCAGCGTTGAGACCATGGGAACTGTCCCCCTTGGGGCAGACAGGGCGGGAGGAATGGGTGTCTGGGCTGTGCTGAGAGATGGAGAGGAGACAGAGTAAAGGGCGGGAAGGCCAGTTCACAGGCGGGAAGATGGGAGGCGGAGGGTCGGTGAGGCTGCGGAGGCCGGGCTCTGCCCGCAGAGAGGGGGGCCTTGATGGTGAACAGGAGGAAGTGCAGGTCGCTGGCGTCACCAGGCCGAGGACGGGGTCAGGCTGTGGGAACTGTGGGAGCGGACGCTGACGTCATTCCGATGAAGCGTTGGGATTCATGCTGAGGCAACAAGGATTCCCCAAAAGGGCTGGGCGGCGGTTAAGGACACAACCACATCGGGACCACGTTCACCCAAGCTGCTCCGAGAAACCAAGTGCGGTTGACGTCCTGACAGCGGTCGCACTGGTCCTCACGGGTCACACTTTAAAACGCCATGAAGGCCAGGGCCCAGCATGAGACGGGCATGGAATCCGGAGAAGGTCGGCGCTGCCTGCCTCCTCGGCCCCCCTCAGCCCCCCTGTGAGGCCCCCGCCCCTCCCCCAGGCCCCTGAGTAACGGTCACTGCTTCCGGTCCCCGCAGAGCCAACCGCCACCGCCAGCGGCCCGCAGCCTCCTGCGTGTCTTGTCGCTGCGGCCACCTGACTCCGGTGCCCTGCCCTCACCCGGGACCCTCCGAGACCCCAGCCGCCTGTCTCCGGTGCCCTGCCCTCACCCGGCACCCTCCGAGACCCCAGCCGCCTGTCTCCGGTGCCCTGCCCGCACCCGGGACCCTCCGAGACCCCAGCCGCCTGTCTCCGGTGCCCTGCCCTCACCCGGGACCCTCCGAGACCCCGTCCGCCTGTCTCCGGTGCCCTGCCCTCACCCGGGACCCTCCGAGACCCCAGCCGCCTGTCTCCGGTGCCCTGCCCTCACCCGGGACCCTCCGAGACCCCAGCCGCCTGTCTCCGGTGCCCTGCCCTCACCCGGAACCTTCCGAGACCCCAGCCGCCTGTCTCCGGTGCCCTGCCCTCACCCGGGACCTTCCGAGACCCCAGCCGCCTGTCTCCGGTGCCCTGTCCTCACCCGGGACCTTCCGAGACCCCAGCCGCCTGTCTCCGGTGCCCTGCCCGCACCCGGGACCTTCCGAGACCCCAGCCGCCTGTCTCCGGTGCCCTGCCCTCACCCGGGACCTTCCGAGACCCCAGCCGCCTGTCTCCGGTGCCCTGCCCTCACCCGGGACCTTCCGAGACCCCAGCCGCCTGTCTCCGGTGCCCTGTCCTCACCCGGGACCTTCCGAGACCCCAGCCGCCTGTCTCCGGTGCCCTGCCCGCACCCGGGACCTTCCGAGACCCCAGCCGCCTGTCTCCGGTGCCCTGCCCTCACCCGGGACCCTCCGAGACCCCAGCCGCCTGTCTCCGGTGCCCTGTCCTCACCCGGGACCCTCCGAGACCCCAGCCGCCTGTCTCCGGTGCCCTGCCCTCACCCGGGACCTTCTGAGACCCCAGCCGCCTGCACCTGTGACCCGCTGGCCTCCTCCACTCCGCCTGGGCCTCTGACCGCTCCTGCGCCTGCAGACATGGCCACTCCTCCGCCCTCCTCTGAGCGCCAGCGCTACCATCCAGACTGCGAGGCCGCCATCAACCAGCAGATCGGCCTGGAGCTCTACGCGGCCTCCGTGTACACCTCCATCGCCGGCTACTTCCAGAGGCCCGACCGGGCCTGGCAGCAGGGCTCCCAGTACTTCCGGAAGCGGGCCCTCAAGAAGAGGGAGCAGGCAGACCGGCTGGTGTGGCTGCAGAGCCAGCGCGGAGGCCGGGTCCTGCTGGAGGTCGTCCCCCGCCCGGAGCAGCACGAGTGGGACAGCAGCCTGATGGCCCTGGAGCAGGCCCTGCTCCTGGCGAAGAGAGTGGACCAGGGCCTGCGGCACCTGCACCGCCGGGCCACCCACCGGGGGGACGCCCACCTGTGCGAGTTCCTGGAGAGCCACTGCCTGCACCCACAGGCGGCCTTCCTCCAGGAGCTGGGCGGCCACATCAGCCAGCTGCGCCAGATGCAGGCCCCCGAGTCCGGCCTGGAGGAGGACCTGCTCCACAAGCTCACCCTGGGCGATGGAGAGGAGCACTGACCGGGACTGTCTTCCCGAGAGCCGAGGGGGCCTCCCTGCCCCGTGCCCGGATGCCCATGGCCACATTGCCCTTGCCAAACGGGCATCTCAGTTCCATGTTCAAGGTCCGCTGTCTCTTCAAATAAACTCATTGGTTCTTAAATAAATAAGGTTCTTTCTCTGATTCCTGTATGCAAATCCCTCACATTTCAGTTTTAAAACTCCTATCCAGGAGTCTCCACCAAGGACTCAATTAGTGAAGCTCCGGACCCTAGATGGAGAGAGGAGGGAGGGATTCCATAGTATCTTGATGGAGGAGGGAGGAGGCATTCCATTGGACCCTGATAGAGGAGAGAGGAGGGATTCCATAGGACCTTGATGGAAGGAGGGAAGAGAGATTCCATAGGATCCTGATGGAGGGAGGAGTGATTCCATAGGACCCTGATGGAGGAGGAGGCATTCCTAGGACCCTGATGGACGGAGGAGGGATTCCATAGGACCCTGAAGGAGGGAGGAGGGAGGGATTCCATAGGACCCTGATGGAGGGCGGAGGGATTCCATAGTATCCTGATGGAGGAGGGAGGAGGCATTCCATTGGACCCTGATAGAGGAGAGAGGAGGGATTCCATAGGACCTTGATGGAGGGAGGGAAGAGGGATTCCATGGGACACTGATGGAGGAGGAAGGAGGGATTCCATAAGACCCTGATGGAAGGAGGGAAGAGAGATTCCATAGGATCCTGATGGAGGGAGGAGTGATTCCATAGGACCCTGATGGAGAGAGGATTGATTGCAGTGGACCCTGATGGAGGGTGGGAGGAGTTATTTGATGTGAACCTGGATGGAGGAGGAGGTATCCATGGAACCCTGGATGGAGGAGGAGGTATTACATGGCACCTGGGAAAACACAAAATTAACCTACCCCTTATAAACAATGTATGTGGGGGTGCAGTCATTTGGATCGTCTTGAGCCCTGTGAATGTGGATGAATGTTCATGCTTGTTGGGAGCCATTAGAGATATTGGCCTAGACAAAGCCATCTTAAGAACAATAAGTTTCTGGTAGAAACTCCTAGTTACTAGAAACCACGTGTGTCCTGAGATTTGGCCAGCAGCTAAAGATAACCATCCTATACCCTGAAGCAACTACCGCCACAACAGGAGCCTGCTACAACCCTGCTGATAAGCTAATAGGCTTCTCCACCCATCCCCTGTCCCTAAAACAGTATGTATTCTGCCGCTGTAAGAATAAAATTTGAGGCTTGATCAGAATCCTGTCTTGCCTCCATTTCTTCGCGTCTCCTATCCTCTCATTCCCTTACAGGAATCGTCACGGTACCCACGTTGCATGCCCCGCGGGTCGGGGCATAATTGGCTCCCAACGTGGCCTCTGTACTTCGGTTCCTGTTGGGAACGTTCACTCAAGTGTCCAGCCGGACCTCTTCTTAGGTGCCACTGGGATCGCCCTGTGAGTCAGCCTGTTTTCTTGATCGCCGCTCGGCCCACCCACCCTGCGAGTCAGACCTGGTGTTAAGGTAAGTGAACGCATTGGAATTGTGGATAGGCGTCATCCTTCATCATTGCCCTCCCTTATTCTCCTGCCTCTAGTCCACTTCGAGCACTCTCTTGTTGTCTCAGGGAAGAGTGAAGGGTACCCGAGTTCGACTGAGAGAATTCCAAAACACTCAGGCTTGTTCCCTGGTTTCGTTCCCCTTGGTTGATCTTTATCCGAAAACCCTGAGTTCACTTCATCTTAGTGGTCGTTCTCCTGGCATGGGGCTTATACATCCCAACCTATGATACGTGAACAGGGGCCTCTTTTTGAGGTTGAGGTTCGTTGATCTTCCTTGGTGGTTCGTCTCCTCGTGGACTCCTGGGCTGACCTTGTACGGGGTTTATACATCTTGGAGGCTTATGTGGAAGAGACGGAAATATGGGTCAGGCTTTGAGCTCTCATGAGTTATTTCTCAGGGGACTCAGGGCGTCCCTCAAGGCGCGAGGATTTCGGGTTAAAAATAAAGATTTAAGCATTTCTCAGGGGGCTCAGGGAGTCCCTCAAGGCACGAGGATTTTGGGTTAAAAAGAAAGATTTAAGGATTTTGCTGGGAGCCGGTCCATCCTTGCTGTTTCAAAGGACCTGGCATATATGGCATACTGTTCTTAAAATGTTTGCTCACCTTCTTGGCACTATGTGATTTAACCAAGGTCTCCTCTCTGAGAAAGATTGTTTCCCCAGGTAGGGATTTTCCCCTGAAGTTAGGGAGGGAATAAAACCCCTCAACTAAGTGCCAGGCAGGTAATTAATCACTTTAACTACGAACAATCATGCTTAAGCTACGTAATCTTTACTCCCTGGAATGGAGATAAACGCCCTAACCTTTGGAATAGAGATTGATAGGATTGAATCAACTGGTATAAATAGAGATGTAACAAGACAGAAGAAGACAGAACTAGAGAGAGACAAAACCTAGGCACAGAACCTACACAGAACGTTCTCTAGAGAGAGAAGAACTTCGCTGGAGAGAACATGGCAAAAGATCCTGGACAGAAACTGGCCTCAGAACCTAGAGACAGAACCTAGCGAGAGAACATGGCAAAAGATCCTGGACTGAACCTGACTACAGAAATTGGCAAGAGAACCTG
The DNA here is from genome assembly GCF_964212035.1 of Myotis nattereri. Lineage (NCBI taxonomy): Eukaryota > Metazoa > Chordata > Mammalia > Chiroptera > Vespertilionidae > Myotis > Myotis nattereri. Next base: position 26,795,901 of record NC_138078.1, on the reverse strand, counting down.
ACTAGAACCTGGTGACTGAACCTGGCTGGAGAACCTGGACAGAACCTGGCTGGAGAACCTAGCGAGCGAACATGGCCACAGAACCTGGCTGGAGAACCTGGAGAACCTGGCTGGAGAACCTAGCAAGACAACATGGACACAGAACCTGGCTGGAGATCCTAACCAGAACTTGGCTAGAGATCCTGGCTAGGCTGCTGATCAACTGAACGCTGTCTCCGTGTCATTCCTTCTTCGCCGACTCCGTCTACGCCTTTGGGGACCCCTGGACCTGCTGGGGCTGGACCCCGGAAGGATTTCTCAGGGGACTCAGGGAGTTCCTCAAGGCTCGAGGATTTTGGGTTAAAAAGAAAGATTTAAGGATTTCTCAGGGGACTCAGGGAGTTTTCAAGGCTTGAGGATTTCAGGATAAAAAGAAAGATTTAAGGAATTTTTTCACTTTCGTCACTGACCTTTGCTCATGGTTTATTATAGACTTTTGATTTGCAAGTTTAAAGTTTTAAAACTTTAGAAGGAAATCTTTTACATTTTTTGCATGTTATTATAGAATATAACCTTTGTTTTTCTTGAAAAAGGTACTCTTTTAGATCAGGCTGAAGAAAAAATAGTACCATGGTCATCTTAATGTGTTTTCTTATCTTAATTTGTATTTGGAATCTATCTGTAATAAGAAATGGAACCCCGCTGCCGAATCTCTCTCTGGTTTGGAGAGATTCAAAGGTGGCAGGAGAGCGCAGAGCAATAAGTTCTCCCGCAATGAGATTACTCAATGTTCTGTTTAAGAATTACCTGAAAACATGTCGGGAAGTGCAAAGTCTAGCCAAGGTCACCTTGGGCTCTAGCTATTACTTTGGAAAGTGAAGTAGTATTACATTTTAAAATTTGTTTTTCTATTAAGCATGACTTTGGGGAAAATACGCCATCTGAGTCATTTGCTGAAACTTCCCCTGAAAGGACAGAGCAGGACTGATGGCTGTGTCCTTAACCCCTCTTTCCAAGAAAAAGCCGCAGGGTGTATCAGTTACTCAGCCTGCCCTTATCTCGGCCAATGGGAAAGCGGGGGAAACTAGCCCAAAGCCAAAAGTATGCTGGCCACGCCCCCGTCTTTGTGTAACCAGACCCTAGCGGCACCCTGCCTGAACCCCCGACCCCAAGCCCTATAAATTCTTTGTTCTCTTGGGATTCGGGGCTCTCTCTTGCATCCCGTAATGGAGGCAAGGGGGGGACCAAGCGAGCTTGTATAAGAGACCCTCTGCTTTTGCATCGGACTGGCTCCCTGGCGTGGTTTCTTGGGGATCTTGAATTCTGGGCATAACATTTTGGGGGCTCGTCCGGGATCCCCAACACCAGCGATGGGACTCCCAGTCCGGAGGGCCTGACTGACCGAGGTAGGTCTCTTGTTTTGTTTATGTCGTATGTTTTGTGTATCTATCCGGTGTGAGCTCACTTCTGAAATCTGTAAATGCCTGTAATAATGATCTGAGTGGATGCACGGGATCAACAGGTGGGAGGAGCCGAGGGACGCCTCGCTCCTCCATCTGAAGGGGTATAGCTTTGCTTCCGCGGAGTCGGAAGGTCTGTAGGAGTCCCCTTAATCTGAGACAGGCAAGGAGGAGTCGGGGGCCGCCCAGATCCTCCATCTGAAGAGGGGAAATTTTGCTTCCGCGGAGTCGGAAGGTCTGTACTAACCCCTCAATCTGAGAAAAGGAAGGTCGCTCCTGCTGGTTGGCGCGCAGCCAACGTCTGGATTTCGTTTTGTTTTTTTTTTGTTTGTTTGTTTTGTTTTGTTTGCTTCCATGGAGTTGGAAGGCTGTACTTTTTTGGGCCCTTTAGTTGTTTGTGTTTCCGTTTTGTTTTGTGGACTTGCTGGATTAATAATTTCAAGGAGATTGGGGGAGGCTTTAGAGCTCCCTCAGGAATGGGGAAGTTGTTAGGAATTGAATGGATTGTTTAAACTCTGAATGAATGTCTGATGAAAGTGTATGAATGTGGAGGGAGAGGGACTGCTCTCACCCCTCCTTTGTGTGGCGGTCGGGCGGCTGCCTGAGTGAGGGTCTGTGGAAACAGGTCACCCCCTCCCCAAGTATTCTAAAATTAAAATCCTCCTTGTAATTGAAAAGCGTTTACAAAGTTATAAATGCATCCGGGATTTCTGTGCACATGTAAAGGGAAAAGGCCAGTTTGAAAACGAGTGCGCATAGTTTTGAGCTGGACTTGACTTTTTGCTGCGTACAGAATAAAAACTGGGGACTGTTTTGGTCTTAAAAATGGCAAAGTTGAACCTAAGAAAGAAATACAGGCAGGTTTCTCAAGGCCATTTAAAGTAGCTTTTGAAATTTCCCGCCCTGAGGCAAGTACCACCAGGAAGTTGATGGTCAAGTTTGCATGTGAATATGGTTTTGTTTCTTGACTTCCCCAACAGGAAAATTGTGACCATTTTAGCAGCTATGCCAGGCTTATTGGCTGGAAACTTAAAACTTTTAAGTGCAAATCATCTAAAAGCATTGAAATTTATAATACTGAAATGTTGATCTAAATATGCCTAATATGAGGTCTAAATGATAGAAGTTAATCTGTTAATTGAAAATGCCTTTGCTTATTAATCTGATTGAGAAGAGAGGATTGATTTTGTGACCTCAACTGAAGATTTTTAATACAAAAACCAGTTTAAACTTAATATTCTTTAAGATAATTATAAAGGGTATAAACAGCTAATGAGATTTCTGTTTGTCTACAATATAATGTTGGCCATCTATCTTTTAGGAATTTTGGTTTCCTCTTCCCTTGTTTATTGTGAGAATAAGGAAATCATCTTTTCTGTTAGAGAACAGTTTAGACAGCCGCCACTTTGAGCTGCCTGACTTGGCAGCCGCCATGTTGGCCGCATGGCCTGCCGCGCCCCTGGGGGCCGCCATCTTGGAACAGCCCCGCCCTCTGACTTGGCCAATCACAAGGGGGGTGTCTGCTCACTGGGGCAGGATGGAATTTCAGGGGTGGAGTTTTAAGGCGGAGTTTTACCTCGGAAATGCGGATGGGGCAAAAAGTGTGCTAGCCTCGCGGATTTATTTAATACTTAATAAATTAGCAATCACGGTCTTAATATAATTTCAGTGGTATGATAGACCAATGTTTTGAGCAGTTGGCTTTATAAGAGCCGACAATAGAGCTCGTATTTCTTAAAAGGCTTGTAGATAGAGACATTTTTAAAAGACATATATCATACACAAATTAAGAGTAATTGATTCCATGGTCAAGACTAAATCCTATTATGTTGAGAACTGTTTTTAAGTGTTGAAAATGTTTTCCTAAGTTTTACCTAGGTTACCCAAGAAAGATTTTTCTTTTTTCAGTGTCCCTTAAAATGTATTGCTAACCACCTAAGAAATGTTAAGTGAAACGTCAGAGGATCCAATGTGTTTAATCCTCTTGAAGGACATTGAATGGTTCTTTCCTTCCTCTTTAACTTTAAGGGGACTGTATAAATGGATTACTGATGTAGATTATCAAGAATCTCTAAGGGACTTGTCCTGTATCTGAAGGAATGGCTTCTAGATGGTATTCACCATCTCTAGGACTTCCGGAGGGAAGTCGAAACTCTGACTAGCTAAGGGTTCAAATCTAGCCTATCTTTCAGAAAGATAAAAAGAAAAAAAAAAGCATTCCTAGGCAGTTTTCTACCGCCTATGTTCAGGGACTTGTTCTGTATCTTGACACAACTGAAACTGATTTGTTGGTATTTTGTGATATAAATGTGGCATGCACCTCAAAGTTCTTAATGGGAAATGTATCTAGTTATCGTGTCTATTTAGTCTTGATTTCCTTGTTCAATATGAGTACCGTTTCTATCTGGATGAGACATAGGTCAAGAATCCCATCCTGGGACGTGGGAAAGGGAGGCCCCCACATCTGTTCCTGTCAGGCCCCCATCAGGGGACTTGGGCCGTGTTCCTGTTACCTGCTCAAGATCCCAAGACTGTATTTGTTTATGTAAGTGTGGAAATATATTCTGTGCTAGGTTGGGATTTTAGAATTCTGGGGTAGATTTAAAAGATATTTGTGACTTTTCTAGTCTGATTGGGACATTTAAGGGTGGGGCTCACAGTTCCTCAGGGCAGAGATTCCATGGGCCCTTCCCCCTGCCTGTGCTGAATTAAATAATAAAACAATGGACCTTAGAATCTGTAAAGGTGGGCGGGAATGAAGCTGGTCAAATGTACCCACTTCTGGTGCACTCCCTTGAAAGAGGCCTGGTTGCTGCTCTGCCACAAAGGGAACTGGTAGAAAGACAAAAAGCAGAGTGTTGTAACTGATAAACAGGGTTACCTAGAAGCCATCAGGACTTTGAAGTTCTAATCTGACTCAGAGACTGGCGCTTTAACTATCTCTTTCCTTGAGAGGGCTCCAGAGGGCGCACGAGGACATTTGGCCGCGCCTCCGCGCCATCTATGAGACCAGCCCAACCCCAACTCCTCATCAGCACAGACCAGGGGATTGGGTCTACGTCTGAAGGCACTGCTGGGCGACCCTAGAGCCACGTTAGAAGGGTCCCTACACCGTGGTGCTGAAGACCCCCACCGCTCTCAAGGTAGACGGCGTCACGACCTGGGTCCATCCGGAAAGACTTCATCACCAAATGGAGCATCCATTGATCGAGATCAACGCAACCCGCTCAAGCTCAAGCTGCGGAGTGCTTGGCCTGCCTGATGCCAGTAACATGACTCGCGATCGCTCCTGTCACCAGGAGCCCCAATACACTTAGATAATGCCTGCATCTTCATGGACATGGCTCCAAAGAGACAAGGACCATTTATAGAATCACATGTTTAGTTATTGATATGTTATATTAACCTTTGATTCTTTTGCAGGTTTGAATGTATGTTGGCTGTCCTGGAAGGGAGCTGTGTGGGGTGACCCCCAAAAGTAAAGGGTGTCTAGCTGCCAAGAGGACAAGTGCCCAACTGGGCAGGGAAGGGTGCCCATCAGGTTTTGGTCTCTGTTGAGAGACAGCTAACAGTTGACAGCCTGTAATACTGTCTTGCAGGCCTGAGTCACCATGCCCATGTCAGGGGTAGTAAAGCTGGAAAAAGCCTGTTTAGACTAGAAAGTCTGAGGCATGGACCAACAATTACTGTTTTGTTTTAAATCCATGAAAAGAAATTAGCAAGGAAAGTCAGAAAATCTTAGAGTAAATCAGTATGTTTTTCTCCTTATGTAATTCCTCCGAAATCTGGCAATGCTAAGTAAGTACGTGTCTTTGCATAGATTCAGTAAGACTGGTTCCTAATAGTGGTTTTATTAACGGAAAACTTTGACTGGAGTATCATGTTTTAAAGAGCCCTGTCTGAGCTCTAAAGACTTGAAGCCACTAAGAATGCCACGAAGAAAGCCTGGTATCCTGCCTGGGAGCCCTGAAAATGGCTGGCGCTGGAGCGTCAGGCCCATGCCCTACCATCACTGGCGGTTGGTAAGAGTAGAAGGGGAGCAGTAAAGATGCCTCTGCATCCCTGCAGAACCCCCACACACTCTGGGCCGCAACGAGTAGGAGGGCTACTGAGATGGGCCTTAAAGCCTGGAGCGTGGGCTCAGGTGGAGTTGCTACAGGTGAGGGATTCACCTAACTCAGCAGATACTGCAGGCAGGCCTGATGGCAGCTGGATGGCTTGGCTTCCTGGCCCTACGGGGCACATTAAGGTTCAACCATGAAATTCCAGCAAAGGTAGTCGGTTACCATTCTTGTTGTGTTTATGCAAACATCAGGACAGTAAATAAATTAATCTTGATTTGGCTCTTTAATAGCCATGGAGGAATTTTAAGAAGAAAAATCCTATTTCAATAGAAGTTGTTAAAGCTAAAATGATTTCTTTCCCTTCCACCGGACCATTTGTTAGCAATGGTGGAATAGAAATGTAGTCCCTCTCATGATTGAGCCGGAAGTTCCAAGACAAGGGAGGAATGAAAGGACAGAGCAGGACTGATGGCTGTGTCCTTAACCCCTCTTCCAAGAAAAAGCCGCAGGGTGTATCAATTACTCAGCCTGCCCTTATCTCGGCCAATGGGAAAGCGGGGCAAACTAGCCCAAAGCCAAAAGTATGCTGGCCACCCCCCCTGTCTTTGTGTAACCAGACCCTAGGGGCACCCTGCCTGAACCCCCGACCCCAAGCCCTATAAATTCTTTGTTCTCTTGGGATTCAGGGCTTTCTCTTGCATCCAGTAATGGAGGCAAGGGGGGGACCAAGCGAGCTTGTATAAGAGACCCTCTGCTTTTGCATCGGACTGGCTCCCTGGCGTGGTTTCTTGGGGATCTTGAATTCTGGGCATAACACCCCCAAAGCAGGATGTGGTGGAAAGAAAAAGGGAGCACATGGCGATCTAATATGGACGCCCCCTCCCCAGTATTCTAATTTAAAGTCTCCTTCTCGTAATTGAAAAGTTTTACAAAAATTTAAAATGCGTCTGGGATTCCTGTTCACTTGTAAAGAGAAAACCTGGCTTGAAACTGATGCGCGCAAGTTCCGATTTTGGACATTTAGATAGAGTTTTGAGCTAGAGCCTCTCTATACAAATGTGCAGAATAAAACCCAAGACTGATTATTTCCTAAATAAAATGGCGAATTTGACCCAGGGTAGGAATTCTAGCAACAAGACTGGTATTTTTCCATAATAATGTTAATGAAGCCTATTCCAAAGCTAATTTTAAGACCTCTAAAAGGAATATCAGTAAAATTGTCTCTGTTACAAAAATTTGCTAAAGTAAATGCCTTAAAATAATTGGATTCGAACCCCAAGAATTATTAAAAATATCTTAATTATAAAAATCTAAGTAGCCCGGTAAAAAACCGGCCCTTTGTTAATTAAAAAGGCTAGCCATGCCTTTCTGATGGAGAAAGGGGCTGCTTCCCGCCTGTGGCAAATTCCTAAAGAATGGGGTCAATTTACATCTGATTGGTCCAGAGTAGGCCAAACCTGTTCTTCCAGGGAAAACAGTTCCTCCCCCGCCTCCCCGCCCCCCAGGCCAATTTTGAAACTTCCCACTGGCAAGCAAGGGGCAGGAAACAATGTAGCTAAACCTTGTTTCTTGACCTTCCCCAGAGGAAAAAATTATGGTCCTTTTAAAATCAAAGGCTGGGCCAGGCCTGCCTTGCCAGGCTCAAGTGTGGTTTTCCAAAGCTGCTGTGAAATTTAAGACCTTGGAGTTTATACCTAGGTATCTTGAAGTGACATAATACTGAAATGTTGATCTGAGTATGCCTAGTATAAAGTCAAGATGATAGAAGTTAATCTATTAATTGAAAATGCCTTATATTTTGTTTGAAATGTATCCTTAAATGTAAAAGTATTGATTTGAAGAATGCTGAGTATTTAATTTGCTACCTAAGATTTAAAGTTCTGAAAGTTTAAAGTGCAAATTTAATCGGGAGAAATTAATTAAATAATGTATAACTTGTTTTTGAAAAAATAAAATGTGTTTTCCCTTAAATAATTAGAATTCAAAATATGTTACTTCTTGGTCTGATTTTAAAAAGAGGATTAATTTTATGATCTCCACTGAAAATTTTTTAATACAAAACTGAGTTTAAATTTGATTGATATTCTTTAAGATAATTATAAAGGGTATAAACAGCTAATGAGATTTCTGTTTGTCTACAATATAATGTTGGTCATCTGTCTTTTAGGGATTTTGGTTTGCTCTATCAAAGAACAGTGTAGACAGTCGCCACTTTGAGCTGCCTGACTTGGCAGCCGCCATGTTGTCCTCATGGCCTGCCGCTCCCCTGGGGGCCGCCATCTTCAAACAGCAAAGGCCCCGCCCTCTAACTTAGCCAATCACAAAGGGAATGTCTTCTCACTGAGGCAGGATGGAATTTCAGGGGTGGAGCTTTAAGGCAGAATTTCACTACAGAAATGCAGATGGGGCAGAAAGTGTTTCTAATCTCTTAAATGTAGAAAACCCTGCTTTCCTTAAACTAAGGACAATTAAAGGTTATATGTTCCCTCCCCAAACAAAAGTTAAATAGCTTATGTCAAAGTATTTAAAAGGGACTGATAGCAGTAATCCAATTTCTGTGATCCCAGCTGATATTTTAAAACCAGTTTAAATTTAATTGATATCTCTTAATAATTATAAGAAGTATATAATTTTTAAATTATATATATATTTAATGGTCTTTCAAGTTGGATTTCAAAACTATACTAGAAATCACATGGAAAGCTTTATCAAATAAAAATTAATAAATATATTTTAAGTTTTTGCCTCTGAGAAAGGGCAAAACAAGTTATTTTGTTTAATATTTCTTAAAATACAGCAGTGAAATTTTAAGATGTAATTTGAAATAACAAAAGCTCCTCACTACTGCATTTTAAATTAGGCTGGAAGTGGTGCAGCGTTTGCCCCTTGTGAATCCGAAGTTTACTAAATACTAAATTTATTTGCTTTGCTTTAAAAAAAAAAAAATACTTACTTAAATTACTATCCTTGTAAGCAATTGAATCCTAGTAAAGTAAAATTCTTCTAAAAAAGTTACTGAAGGCTTCCCATGATTCCTCTGTATATGCAAATAAGCCAAAGGGTATATTCTTTAAAAATATAATTGCTAACATTCACAGATTGTTGTTAAAATACTAAATCTGACAATAATTAGTCACCATAAATGAAAACTCACTTGAAATATATAGCTTTGCAACAGCATTTGTTAAAATCTCAAAAGGCAACCATGTTCCTTACATTTGTTGCTTGTGTGAGAAAGAAAGCTGTCTGGAAGGAAATAAAAAGAGGCTTCCTTCAGATGTCTAACTAAAATTAAAAATCAATATATTGGACCTCATAAGCTAAATTAAATAATATGTGTTTTGCCTCCTTAAACAAAGTTTATGTAAATTTACTTAAAGACTAAGACCAGAAATTTAATTAATGTCATTTACTGTCCATAACTTAGGACAAGTAAAGTTAAAAGAATAAATGTTATTTCAAACTGACTTAAAATTGGCAAATTGGGCTAAGTGGATATTCAGGGGAACTTAGCTGTCACCTATTAAAATGTAAACTACTACAATTTTTATATAAGACCTCCATCATTATACCAAAAAATACTAGGCAGGAACCAATTCCTGGAGCTTTAACTGTTTTTACTGATGGGTCATCAAATGGGAAAGCTGCCTATCATACTCTAAATTCTGACCGAGTCATACTGACCAGTCATACTTCTGTGCAAAGAATTGAATTAGAAGCTATAAAGGCTTCATTGCAAGATTTCCAACAGCCTGTTAACATAATTTCTGATTCCTCTTATGCTTTGGGCCTAGTAAGTAGATTTGAAACTGCCCGGTTGAAATGGTTTAGTGACCAAAGTTTATACTTACTATTTAAGCATGTTCAACAGATTGTGCAGCAGAGAAAACACCCTTTTTATATCACCCACATCAGGGCTCACAGCATATTACCTAGCCCATTAACTAAGGGAAAGGCACATGCTGATCAATTGGTTGCTTTATTAAAAGATGCTTCAGTGTCTCATCAGCTTTTAAAAATCCCAACTTGAAAAACAAAAAAGGGGGATGATGGAGAGATCACCTACAGGTAGGCTGTACCTAGCGTTAATTACTCTAAATTTTTTCACTTGTGATGCTAATGGAAGACACCTGTGGAGCTACATTGGTGTCCAAATAAAAGGAACAGCCCAGAGACCACCTGGGGCACGGTAAAGTGAAGTATGGTAACAATCATTTCAGGTAAAAACTATAGTTTCATACTGATCTTAGAAGGCACATTTTTCCTTTACCTGGGAAGGACAGCACAGCTATCCCAAGGTTAGAGGGCTCCAGTTAATATGTCAACTCAGTGTTCTGGAGACCCAAAACTGTAATTTAAATAACATGCCTCAGTTTAACCTGGGTTACCCAAGGACTCTAGATAATGTGTTTACCCAAAATGGTAGTTTGGATGGCATGCTGTTTCTGTTTCTGTAAATTGCATTTTTTTTTGCAAACTAGGTTCCTCATTCCAAACCTCGAGACAGCCAATTTAAAATTGAATTGTCATGACCTAGAGCAAAGAATATTCTTACATGGTATTATTCTACAGTTTTATTCATAATTTTTGATGCTTTATCACAGTATATTGTGCATTTATCCCAAACAAACTTACAAATTAATGTTTACCTTGGATATTTTGAGAATGTGAAGGGATTTATTCCCTCCTGGGGAAGGCACTTAAGCATTCTGTAATGACCTCTCTTGACCTTTTTTTAGGAACAGCATTGCATACCTATAATAAATTATATAACCAGCTAATTGATGATGTCCAAGCTCTCTCAGGCACTATCAGCGATCTCCAAGATCAGATAGATTCATTAGCTGAAGTAGTACTACAAAATAGAAGAGGGTTAGATTTGGTCACAGCAGAACAGGGAGGAATATGCTTAGCCCTACAGGAATGTTGCTGCTTCTATGCCAACAAATCTGGGATCGTCCGAGACAAGATAAAGAAACTACAAGAAGATGTGGTGAAAAGGCGAAAGGAACTATTCGAGAACCCCCTTTGGAGCGGACTGAACGGACTCCTGCTCTAGCTGCTTCCTGCTCTCAGCCCCCTTATAAGCCTTCTCCTAATCCTAGCTTTCGGCCCCTGGGCCTTTAGAAAATTAACAGACTTTGTAAATCATCAGGTTGATAGCATCCTGGCCTAACCCATTCAGGTACACTATCACCATCTAGCCATGATAGACCGTGAACGTGACTATAATGACTGCCAGGGCTCCCTCCCTACGGGGACAGCATGACCCCAGAGGGATGCTTGCCTACTCCCCACAGAAGGAGAAAGGCATGGGCACCGACCTGGGTGCACGGCAAAGCACTGCAAGGGAAGGTCACAAAATTTTCGACCGCCTCTGGATTTCCCTGTGAGCACACCTGGTTTGCATAGAGGTTGGTATCCATACATAACTATTGGCTCTGCCTCTCCTCCCCAAAAAGATACCAAGAGCCACTAGTAGTGGGATTCCACAATCCCATGGGAGGAACCAGGTCCCTACTCCCCCAGTCGGTTAAAGCCCACTCTTAATAAAGAAAAAGGAAGGAAATATTGGGAGCCATTAGAGATACTGGCCTAGACAAAGCCATCTTAAGAACAATAAGTTTCTGGAGAAACTCCTAGTTACCAGAAACCACGTGTGTCCTGAGATTTGGCCAGCAGCTAAAGATAACCATCCTATACCCTGAAGCAACTACCGCCACAACAGGAGCCTGCTACAACCCTGCTGATAAGCTAATAGGCTTCTCCACCCATCCCCCGTCCCTAAAACAGTATATATTCTGCCCCTGTAAGAATAAAGTTTGAGGCTTGATCAGAATCCTGTCTTGCCTCCATTTCTTCGCGTCTCCTATCCTCTCATTCCCTTACAGGAATCGTCACAGTACCCACGTTGCATGCCCCGTGGGTCGGGGCACGTGCTAAATGTATAAAACATATCCTTAGGATCACAGGGGTGCTTACCTCTGAAATAAGGGTGAATAGAATGGTATTGGGCAGGGATTAAAAGAAAGGATTCTTATATTTAACCTACAGTTTTTGCTGTACTAAAATATGCAAATATTAATATTTGGTAACATCTGGGCAGCAGGATGGAGGCCACTTACTCTAAGAACAGAATAAATGAAATTGCAACACTGTGGATGGTCCTTGAGCAATTGTGAGAGTAAATAGCTGCTCTGTGAAGAGCAGATCTGTTTTAACTTGCTCAGCTCTAACCCTCCCCCACCCCTACTTACATAGGACAGTAAAGAACTTTGGATTCTGAGTCTTTTAATCTCCCCAAACTACACTCAGAGACAGAGAATTAATTTATGACAATTACAGAACTGCAGAGAAGGGAAACAATAGTACACATTTTCCTAGAAGGAAAAAACACTGGTGTTCCAATGTGAGAAATATTGTGCTTGCTTTGGCATCAGAAAGTGTTTCTATCCTACCTGTAAGCTCCATGCCATGTATCCCCAAAGGAGAAAGAAACTGAATAACTGACACACTCCACTCTCCCATTTTGAGCAAAACCCTAGTAGTGAAATGGACATCACAATTCTAGATCTGATCCATGCTACTTACTGAGGTGAATAAAGTAAGTCCTTTATTCATACATAGAAATGGAAAAGGTTTTCCAGATGTATGAGGAGGGTAAAATAGAAGATCACAATAAACACACAAAACTATGTCATTGTGGGGGAAAACTCAAATAAAATATTGAAATAAAAGATAATTTTACCAAAAATTCAAATTCCTGTTCTAAGAATTTAAAGGAAAGAAAGTAGATTTATAAAATTAAAATTGGAAGAGGGAAGATGGCGGCGGTATAGGCAGAGGCATCCCAGGTCGTGTCCTGGAGCAAATGGAGTGAGCAGCTGAAACTAGTAACATCCACCCCGAATTGGCGAAATTGCTCAGCTGGTGAGATGGTTTGCAGCCGGGAAGAACAGAACTCCCCTGGAAAGGAAAAAAAAACCAGGTATTTGGGCAGGAAAGTTTGCCAGACCTCTGAGCCCAGAGAGTCGTAGGGAGACCGCGTGGCAGACAGCCCTGTCCCTTGGGACAGGCACAGCCCCTGACAGGGGAAAGGAGAACCCCGGGATTCCTGGTGCCACCGGAGTAATTGAGAGCTGGGTTCTGTGATCACAGAGGACTGAGCCTAAAGGGGGCAGCCTGAAGAGCTGACCAGACCATGCAGTCCCGGTAAGAGAAGAAGCTTACAGAAACCAAGCCTTTCCTGTTTCCGCGGCCGGCTTTGTTTGTTTGTTTTCACTGAAGCCTGTTCATGGGACATTTCAGATACAGACACTCACCTGTGCTGAAGAGAGGGAGAGTGTGCGGAGGAGTGGAATCTGGGGAGAGACTGAGGAGAGGGGGGGGGGGGGCGGGAGAGGTGGCAGCGAATTGAGTGCTGAGACACCACCGAGCCCAGGTCTGGGGCAGACACTCTCTCCTGAGAGTGAGACTCCTCCCCCCAGCCCCCAGGCAAGGAGCACAGCCACACCCAGATTCCACCCTGTAGGAGATCAAGGATTAAAATAACCTGATCAGACCCTGGGAGTTAACAGGGTCTGGCCTATAGAGGGATTTTCAATCCCAGCAACAACACAGCCCTGGTAACTAACTATTACGCAGCCAGCTCTGGGCAGTGAACTTCCACTGGACAGAGAGGCCCTAGAGCCTCAGAGGCAAACCCCAGAACACTGCCAACCAGAGGCTGACCCACAAACTGACTCTTTGCTAAACACAAAATAAGGCAGTCTGGGAAACAAATGCAGCTTGCTTTAAAATAAGGACTGTGGTTTACAACACAGAGGAACACTGTATCGCAGGGAAACTCAACACTCTCCTGAATACCTGGTAGGTCTAAGGCGAGCCACACTGAAGAATAGAAGAACCGAAAGACCTTCACTACTGCAATTTTTTTTTTCTTTTTTCACCTTTTAACTAAGAAACCAATTTTTTTTCTTTTTTTTTCTTTTCTTCTTTTTTTTTCTTTTTTTTCTTCTTTTTTCTTCTTTTTTCTTCTTTTTTCTATCACCTGATTTTACCCTTTTAATTACTACCTTCTTATTTTTAACCAGTATTATTACTGCTACCATTTTACCATTTTTTTTAAAGTGCCATTTTATTTTCTCTTTATTTTATTTTGGGATTAGTGTTCTCCATTCTATTTTCATCGTTATATTATTGGTTGTTTCTAGTTTGCATTCATCTCCAGGGAGCTGTTGCTGGAATTTGTTGGGATTAATGGCTGTTCTATAGGAGTATTCTCCTCATATAAAAAAGTCTCTTCCCCTCTTCCACTTCATTCTCTCCTTTTGCTATTTTTTTTTTCTTTTCTTCTCTTTTCTCGGTTTTATTTTCCCTCCTCCTTTTTCCCAATTTCATTTTTGCACTCCTTTTTTTAGTCCCTACTTTTCTTTTCTTTTTTCTCTTTTATCTTTTTCTCTTCCTTCTTCCTTATCCCCTAATTCTCTTAATTCAGGTGGTCACCTTTATTTGGGGTTATTAATATCGTGAATATATTTGTGTATAGTGCCTGGTACGTGGTGCCTTGTTGTGTTGTATTTTGTGCCTTTAAATCAACGCAGCAGATACAAGCAACAGCAATCTCCTGAGCACCACACCCTCTGCTGAGGAACAGCAGCTGTACATGAAACCTCGCCCTACCAGCCAGAAGAGCCACCACAGCTGTGAATAGCACCCACCAGAGGAGCTCCTGCCAACTGAAGAGCAGCTGCTACCGCAACCGCCCGAAGACCAACCACAGACCAAGGATTCACTGCCACCAAGGGAGCAACGACTGAACGACTCAATGTCTAGATATGTCAGTGAGATCAAACATGGGTAGACAAAGAAACCCCCAAAGGAGAGAGAAGGAGGACTCTCCAGAAAAGCAGCTAAGTAATATAGAGGCATGCAACATGACAAAGAAAGAATTCAGAATAAGGGTCCTAGAGTGCATAAACAGGATTGAGGAAAAAATCGACAACCTCTGCAAGAAGCAAGAAACAGATGAAAAAATCAATAACATATGGAAGAAGCTAGAAGAAACAGATGAAAAAATCAACAACTTAAGTAAGACCCAAGAAGGAATGAAGAGTGATATAGCTGCAATGGAAAACTCCATTGAAAGTATCAACATTAGACTAGGAGAAGCAGAGGACCAAATTAGTGAATTAGAAGACAGGGAAGCAAAACACAACCAAAATGTACTGCAATTGGAGAAAAAAATAAAAGACAGGAGGAGAGCCTAAGGGTGCTTTGGGACAACATGAAACGAAACAACATACGAATAATAGAGGTACCAGAACAACAGAAGGATGAACAAGGATTAGAAAACCTATTAGAAGAAATAATATCAGAAAACTTCCCTGAGGTGGGGAAGAAAAAAGTCACACAAGCCCAGAGAGTCCCAAACAAGGTGAACCCAAAAAGACCCACACCAAGACACATCATAATTACCATGGCAAATGTTCAGGACAAAGAGAGAATCTTACAGGCTGCAAGAGAAAGACGGAAAGTTACATACAAGGGATCTCCCATTAGATTGTCAAATGATTTCTCAACAGAAACACATCAGGCCAGAAAAGAATGGACAGAAATTTACAAAGTGATGCAAAGCAAAGGACTGAATCCAAGAATACTCTATCCAGCAAGGCTATCATTCAAACTTGAAGGGGAAATAAGAAGCTTCACAGACAAAAAAAGGCTAAGGGAGTTTATCACCACCAAGCCAGCAATGCAAGGAATGCTAAAGGGACTGGTATAAAAATAAGAAATAAAAAGCTCAGAAAGAAAACAGCCACACAAAAACAGAAATGGCTACAAACAAGTACCTTTCAATAATAACTTTAAACGTAAACGGACTAAATGCTCCAAACAAAAGACATCGAGTGGCTGAATGGATAAAAAAACATGACCCATACATCTGCTGTCTACAAGAAACCCACCTCATTAGAAGGGACTCACACGGACTGAAATTGAAAGGATGGAAAAATATCTTTCAGGCAAATGGAAAGGAAAAGAAAGCTGAGGTAGCAATACTTATATCGGACAAAATAGACCTCAAAGTGAAGGCCATAACAAGAGATAAGGAAGGCCACTTCATAATACTAAAGGGATCAATACAACAAGAAGATATAACTCTGGTAAACATATATGCACCCAATGCAGGAGCACCCAAATTCATAAAAAAACTCCTGGAAGATATCAAAGGAGAGATCGACAACAATACAATCATAGTAGGGGACTTTAATACACCACTGACAACACTGGATAAGCCCTCTAGACAAACAATCAGCAAAGATACAGCAATCCTAAATGACTCACTAGATCAGATGGTCTTGATAGACATCTTCAGAACACTTCACCCCAAAGCCTGGGAATATACATTCTACTCAAATGCTCATAAGACATATTCAAATATAGACCATATATTGGGTCACAAGCAAAGTATCCCCAAATTCAAGAAGATTGAAATTATAAAAAGCATCCTAAAAACTAATGACGATGAAAACACAACAATCCAAAACCTATGGGACACAATGAAAGCAGTCCTGAGAGGGAAGTTTATAGCTCTACAGGCCTATCTCAACAAACAAGAAAAAATGGTAGTAAATCATCTAACTCTACAACTCAAAGAATTAGAAAGAGAGCAACAAGAAAACCCCATAGTGAGCAGAAGGAAGGAGATAATAAAGATTAGAGCAGAAATAAATGACATAGAGACCAAAAAAACAATGCAGAAAATCAATGAAACCAAGAGCTGGTTCTTTGAAAGGATAAACAAGATTGACAAACCTCTAGCCAGACTCACCAAGAAGCAAAGAGAGAGGACCCAAACAAACAAAATCAGAAACGATAGAGGCGAAATAACAACAGACCCCACATAAATAAAAATGATTGCTAAAAAATACTATGTACAGCTCTACTCCAACAAACTAGAAAACCTGGAGGAAATGCACAAATTCCTAGAAAAATACAACATTCCAAAACTCAATCAGGAAGAATCTAAAAATCTCAACAGGCCAATAACTATGGAAGAAATTGAAGCAGTCATCAAAAAGCTTCCAGCAAACAAAAGCCCAGGACCAGACAGGTTCACAGGGGAGTTTTACCAAACATTCAAGGAAGAAATAAAACCTATCCTCCTCAGACTACTACAAAAAATTCAAGAGGAAGGAACACTTCCAAGATCATTCTATGAAGCCAGCATCACCCTAATACCAAAACCAGGTAAAGACAACACATTGAAAGAGAATTACAGGCCAATATCCCTCATGAACATAGATGCCAAAATCCTCAACAAAATCTTAGCAAATCGGATCCAGCAGTACATCAGAAAGATCATACACCATGACCAAGTAGGATTTATCCCAGGGATGCAAGGATGGTACAATATCCGCAAATCAATAAACGTGATACATCACATAAACAAATTGAAAGAAAAAAACCACATGGTCATATCAATTGATGCAGAAAAAGCATTTGACAAAATTCAACACCCATTTTTGATAAAAGCTCTCAGCAAGGTGGGAGTAGAAGGATCATACCTCAACATAATAAAAGCCATATATGACAGGCCCACAGCCAACATCATACTCAATGGACAAAAACTCACACCATTTCCCCTAAGAACAGGAACAAGACAGGGATGTCCCCTCTCACCACTCCTGTTCAACATAGTACTGGAAGTGTTAGCCATTGCAATTCGGCAAGAAGAAGAAATAAGAGGCATCCAAATTGGAAAAGAGGAAGTAAAACTGTCCTTATTTGCAGACGACATGATATTATACATTCAAAACCCTAGAGACTCCTTAAAAAAGCTACTAGACTTAATACATGAATTTGGCAATGTAGCAGGATACAAAATTAACCCCAAGAAATCTGAGGCATTTCTATACACCAATAGTGAACTTTCAGAAAGAGAGATTATAAAAACAATCCCGTTTACCATCGCACCAAAAAAATTAAGCTACCTAGGAATAAACTTAACTAAAGAGGTAAAAGACCTCTACTCAAAAAACTACAGGACGCTGAAAAAAGATATAGAGGAAGACATAAACAGATGGAAGAACATACCGTGTTCATGGATTGGTAGAATCAACATCATTAAAATGTCCATACTACCCAAAGCAATCTATAAATTCAACGCACTTCCCATTAAAAAACCAATGGCATACTTCAGAGATCTAGAACGAACTCTCCAAAAATTCATCTGGAATAAAAAAAGACCCCGAATAGCGGCAGCAATCCTGAAAAAGACCAAAGTAGGTGGGATCTCAATACCAGATATCAAGTTGTATTACAAAGCCACTGTTCTCAAAACTGCCTGGTACTGGCACAAGAATAGGCATATAGATCAATGGAATAGAATAGAGAGCCCAGAAATCGGCTCGAACCAATATGCTCAATTAATATTTGACAAAGGAGGCAAGATCATACAATGGAGCCACGATAGTCTCTTCAATAAATGGTGTTGGGAAAATTGGACAGATATATGCAAGAAAATGAAACTAGACCACCAACTTACACCATACACAAAAATAAACTCAAAATGGATAAAGGACTTAAATGTACAACAGGAAACCATAAAAATTCTAGAAGAATCCAAAGGCAACAAAATCTCAGACCTATGCCGAAGCAATTTCTTCACTGATACAGCTCCTAGGCACTTGAAACTAAAGAGAAAATGAACAAATGGGACTACATCAAAATAAAAAGCTTCTGCACAGCAAAAGAAACCATCAACAAAACAACGAGAAAACCCACTGTGTGGGAAAACATATTTGCCAATGTCATCTGATAAGGACCTAATCTCCAAAATTTATAGGGAACTCATACAACTTAACAAAAGGAAGATAAACAATCCAATCAAAAAATGGGCAAAGGACCTAAATAGACACCTTTCAAAAGAGGACAGTCAGAAAGCCAAGAGACATATGCAAACATGCTCAAAGTCACTAATCATCCGAGAGATGCACATCAAAACAACAATGAGGTACCACTTCACACCTGTCAGACTGGCTATCATCAACAAATCAACAAACTACAAGTGCTGGAGAGGATGTGGAGAATAAGGAACACTTGTGCAGTGCTGGTGGGAATGCAGACTGGTACAGCCACTATGGAAGACAGTATCTTGTTTCCTCAAAAAACTGAAAATGGAACTCCCATTTGACCCTGTGATCCCACTTCTAGGAATATATCCTAAGAAACCAGAGACACCAGTCAGAAAGGATATATGCACCCCTATGTTCATAGCAGCACAATTCACCATAGCTAAGATCTGGAAACAGCTTAAGTTCCCATCAGTAGATGAGTGGATTAGAAAACCGTGGTACATCTACACAATGGAATACTATGCTGCTCTAAAAAGGAAGGAACTCTTACCATTTGCAACTTCATGGATGGAACTGGAGAACATTATGTTAAGTGAAATAAGCCAGTCAATGAAGGAAAAATACCACATGATCTCACTCATTCATGGATAATAGAGACCATTATAAACTTTTGAACCATAATAAATACAGAGGCAGAGCTGCCTCAAACAGATTGTCAAATTGCAGTGGGAAGGCCGGGGAGGGTTGGGGGGCAGGAGGTAGGGGGGTAAGAGAACAACTAAAGGACTTGTATGCATGCTTATAAGCATAACCAGTGGACATAAGACATTGGGGCATTGGGGAGGCTAGGGGACTGTCTACAGCGGGGGGATAAAATGGACACATATGTAATACCCTTTGTAATACTGTAAGCAATAAAAAAAAAGAAAAAAAAATTAAAATAAAATGTCTACTATAGAAGGAAAGAATTTGAGGACAGATCAAGTACTTGCAAGACAGAAATATTTGTAACAGCATGGAATGACCTGGAGAGTATTATGCTAAATGAAATACGCCAGTCAGAGAAAGGTTAAGTATCACATGATCTCACTCATATGTGGAATCTAATGTATTAAATAAATCCATAAACAAAATATATCCAGAAACAATGTCATTTTGATTTTTTTTAAATATGAAAACTAAAAGGTGAATTTAGAGGAATAATCTGATGTTGAAAAATGTTGCTACATTACAAGGTATCAGAATTATCTTAAATATGCTTATTATAAGTGATCAAAGTTATGGTAACAACTCCCTGTAAGACACAATCTTCACATGCTGTCTATTTAAGAAGCAAAAAAAATGGTAAAATTGACAAAGATAAGTACTCTACATCAGTAATCACTCTTCAAAAATATTTGCTTTGGGAGATCGCAAACAACTACAGCAGGCTCTTTTTCAATAGCCATATTTCCTAATGTTAACTGCCATAGCCAGAGTAGGATGAATACTTTGAAGATGCTGATGTCCATACAGTAATGTAATCTCTTGTATTTAAGAGTGAAGAGAGCTCTAGAATCATTATTTGGAACACCTGATGCTCATTCATTATATTTCATGGGCTAATTTTATATATATATATATATATATATATATATATATATATATATATATATTCATTTTAGAGAGATAGGGAGAGGGAAAAGGGATAGAAACATCAGTGATTAGAGAGAATCATGGATCATCTGCCTCTAGTAGGCCCCTACTGGGGATTGAGCCTTCTTGCCCGCACCACCTGGGCATGTGACCTTCACCAAAATGTTACCTGGGACACTTCAGTCCCCAGGCTGAGGCTCTTGGCGAAACCTTTGAGCTCGGCGTGTCAGCATTTTGAAAAACCTATCTTAACTCTGGTGCCGTGTCACATATAGAAAGTTTTTGACAGTTGCAAACACAGTAAAAAAAAGATTTATATTTTGGTATTTATTTTATATATTTAAATGCCATTTGACAAAGAAAAATCAGCCAAAGAAATGAGTTCGTGTGTCACTTCTGACACGCGTGTCATAGGTTCTCCATCACTGCTATCAAATGATCCAAAACAGCCAGGATTCACTTGATAATTTCAATAACGGGTACATGTAATTTCTGTTGCACATCTATCTTTCCTCTGGAAAAAGTATATCTCATATGACAAATGGGGACAAAAGTGAACTTTTAAAGGCGTTTGAATATACTAGGAATACCCTTTTGCTAGTTGTCATTAATCCTATGGAAATGTCACTTCGTTCTTATCCTTAAATGGAGGTATTCTCCCTGCACTTCATACTGCAGCAGACAATAATATTAATATTAATAATGATATTAATAATAATACTAATTTACAAGCAATAATTTCTAGAATAGATTGAGTTCCCACTGAATCATGGTCACTGATTTTCTATTCCTCAGCTTCATATTTTAACTTATACCAACCATCTTAAGTCATCTTAGCTGTATTAATATATTTAATTCTGTTTCATTGATTTGCAATCTCAGCCTGCTTCACTTAACACTTACTCAGAAAGAATGCACTTCAAGGGTGAAGTCTGAAGAAAATCTTGAAAATAATCAGATGGCAAAAATTGATGGGAATTTTATTATAGGGAAAATATAGTGTTTGTTTCTTTAATTGCAATAGTTTGAGTATTGGACACACTGTCCCATACAAAGGAGAACTGAACCAATGTATGCTGAATAAGTAAATGAATAAAAAATGTATTGTAGGACAAGATTCATGTTGCTGCCATGGTTGAAGAATTACATCTAATCTATAATTTGTGTATTAGTGTATTATTGGCTATGACCAAGAAAAAGCCATGCCGCATTGAAATTGTAAAACACCTAATGCTACATACTAAGGAGTTTACTATTTATTTTTTGGAATTTGAAGTAGATGATTATCCTGAGTATTAGGGAAAAAAAGAAAAATAGATTGGTATGGATTTTAAAAGAGGCATTTGTTTCAATAATGCGGGTGTGATCTACAATTTCTAATCATGGAGAACAGCAAGAATTTACGGTACCAGAAGATGGACAGCCCGACTTCACAAAGGGCTGTTCATCTCCTGAAGATGTGAACACTCGTGGCCCTCGGGCGGGCTTTCTCCCCATGATGGCTCAGAAGTCGTGGGAGACCTTTGAAAAGGCAGACTCACAAGTTGAGGGAGACGAAACAAAAAAAGAGTAAATTATATTTTCTGTTCTGGCCAAAGTAGAGTAACAGGGATCACATGGAACACATGAAAAAGTAATGAAATAAAATAAAATTATGACAGACACTGGACATCAGGAAGCAGGGACAGATGCCTCACAGATAGGAAATAAAGGAGGTGACTCCTATGATGGCTCCACATTCCTTCTGTTTCTAGGCCACAGCTCAGAGAGGTCACGCTATGTAGAGGAGATGGAGCTAAGTCACTATAGAGAAGAAGGTGGGTAGAGATCTCAAGGCAGACAACCAGAGAGCAAAATGAGAGAAAGAGAGGGAACTCCAGAATCTTGCACCCCACAAGAATGATTCAGGGGATTATTGATCAGCTCTTGTGTGAATACATTATTAGAAGCCAGGAAAGAAACCACTGGAAAGGATTCTTGATACCTGACACTCACACAGGGCCTGCAATAGCGACCTTTACTGTCTGCCAGACTAGAAGATCTCTAGATGCACAGGCATTGAATAATTTACGTGGAAGGGTCTTGCTTCAGTAGTGAGGAACAGTTAATTAACTATACCACATGGTCTAACAGTATTTAGCCATGTACTATCACAGGGAACTGCTCTGTTTATTTAAATCAAATCTTAAAAAGGACCCCAAAGAATCAAACTATTTCCAAGAAACACAACAGTATCTAAAAAGGGCAAATATTATTTGTAAAAAGAAAATGGATGGTGAACAACACATGGGTTTTAAATAAAGACAGGATCAGTAGTAGGACCACTGATCTATCCTTGGTCCTCAGGCTTTACTATGGCACTGTTGTTGTGATGATGTTGAAATGTTACCTTAAAGATAATTGATCTTGATTCCTGAGGGGGATTTTGGGTGCCATCTTTGGTTGTACACCCAATACCTCACTCACCTCACCCATATTTGGGCAAATATCAAAACCTGCGGGCTGTGAGTACATAGAAAAAATATGGCTCTCAGAAGCTCCCCCCTATCAATTGTTACTTATAATTTATCCAGGAGAAATGAAAGTACTTGTATGAAGGTGTGAACATGTGAAATATTCGTGGCCCCTTGATTTGCAAACAGCCTCAAACTGGAATCAATCCAAAAGTCCATCAAAAGATGAATGGGGAGCTCAACTGTGGTGTGCCCATACACGAGGACAATTCTCTACAACAAGCAACAATGCAACCTTGAGGGCCATCCCGGGACAATGCAGGCTGTGCAGGGGCGCGTGCTGACCCGCCTCAGGAAAGAGTAAGAATGCAGCCACCCCTGGCAATGGTCTCCTAGCAACAGGGCCGCTGGGACAACAAACCCCTGAGGCCCCTGGGCATCCTGGTCCAAGGGCGCCATGGCGTGCCAGCAGTGGCCCTTACCTGAGCCCCACAACGGGTGGCTGTTAAAGTCGGACCTGAGGAAGAAGGCGCTCATAGAGTCGGGGCTGATCAAGCCATGGCAGTCAGGGCAGAAGCTGGACAAGAAGCCGGAGCCAAGCAAGAAGTGGCTGCTAGGGCCAGGACCGCTGGAGCCCGTGCCCCTGGGCATGAAATGTAAGCCCTGGTTCAAGGACAGGGACAGGTTGCCTTCCCGCTATCTCTCCAGGCAGAACAACAAGCTTGGGAAGTGCCCCACCTCCATGGACAGCCGGCGGTGGGTATTTGTGAAGGAGGGACTGGACGACTTCAGAACGGGCTGGCCATCTCCTGAAGATGTGATCACTCCTGGCCCTTGGGAGGGCTTTCTGCCCATGATTGCTCATAGAATTCCCCGCCCTCCGCCCAAAAAATTCACAGGCAGCCGCCCAAGGGAGAGGACCTGTGTTCCAAGCTCTCGCCAGCCCAGCGAGCAAGGAAGGCCTTTGTAGAGAACATTGAAGCCAGCCTGAGAAAGCATCCCTTGGCGAACTGCCAGAATCTGGAGGAATCTCTCCCTCCAGACCTCCTGCTCAAGGTCCTGGAAGTGCTAGATCCTGACAGGGAGATGGAGGACTTGTGGCGGTATTGTGAGGACACCAAGGAAAGAAAGAAGACCCCCACACACCTGTGTGAAGAACATACTGAGGAGGTCAACCTGGAGCCTCCCCAGGCAGTGAACCTGGAGCCTCCCCAGGAATTGAACTTAGAACCTCCCGAGGCAGTGAACCTGGTGCCTCCCCACCCACTGAACCTGGAGCCTCCCCAGGCAGGGTACCTTGAGCCTCCTGAGGAAGTCCACCTGCAATCTTTCAGGAAGCTCAACCTGGGACTTCCGGAGGAGGACAACCTGGAACCTGAAGACCAAGCCTACGTGGAAACAGCCAAGGAGAGTCTCCAGTCATATTTATTCCGTTTGTTTCCTGAGGAAGAGACAAATGCAGCATGCACAACGGATATCCCCAAAGATCCTGGGCTCCAAAAATCAAGAA